>NW_026739506.1:0-33473 GCF_022355385.1 Mustela nigripes
CCCTAATTTTTATTTTTTTCCTTCCTTTTGCTACTTTTAAGTTTACTTTGTTCTTTTTGTAGTTTTCTTGAGCTGTTATATTAAGTTCTTTATTTGAAATCTTTTTATATACATTTATAGCTATAAAATTTCCTTTTCTAACTGCTTTGCTGCTTCTCATAATTTTTTGGTATATATTTTTTAATTTTCCTCAAGATGTATTTTTATTCCCACTTTGTCTTCTTTTTTTGATTTTTTGTTTGTTTAAAAATGTGTATGTCTGTGTATTTGTAAATTTTCCAAATTTCCTTCTGTATTTATTTCTAGTTTCATATTATTTTGGCTGGAAATATACTCGATATGCTTTCTATCTTATTGATTTTGGGGGGACTCTTGTTTTGTGGTTTAAAATGTGATCTCTCCTAGAAAATTTTCCACGTGTGTTTGAGAAGAATATTTATTATGATACTATTGGATGGAATATCCTATAAATATGTTAGGTTCATTAGACATAGTTCTTGTTTGTTTGTTTGTTTGTTTGTTTGAGAGAGAGAGTGCAGGGCAGAGAGAATGAGCAAGGGGTAAGGGCAGAGACAGAGTGAGAAGACCCCCTCCTGAGCAGGGAGCCCAATGTGGGACTCTATCTCAGGACCCTGGGATCACGACCTGAGCCAAAGGCAGTTGTCCAGGCATAGTGTTTAAATTCACATTTTCTTATTGATTTTCTGTCTGGATGATCTATCCATAGGTAAGAGTCGGGTATTATTGTCCCCAGATATTATTGTATTGCTATTTATTTCTCCTTTTTGTTTTGTTAGTATTTGTTTTATATATTTATGTGGCTCAATATTAGGTACATGATATTTACAATTACTGTATTGATGAATTGATGACACTTTTCTTATTGTATAAGGACCTTCTTTGACTCCTGTCGTGATTTTTAGCTTATATAAACCCTATTTTGTCTGTTATAGTTATCGCCACCCTTGTTTTCTTTTGTTATCATTAGCTTGGAATATCTTTTTCCATCCCTTTACTCTCTGCCCATGTGTGTCCTTAAAGCTAAAGTGATTCTTTTATATGCAACATATTGTTGGATCTTGTGTTTTTCGTTTGTTTTTTTAATCTATTCAAGCCTTTCTATGTCTTCCAACTGATAATTCCATTCACTTACAGTTAAAGTAATTATAGATAGGTAAGGACTTAACTATTGCCTTTCATTCTTTTTATATTTCATGATTTATTTAAATTTTAGTTAATATATAGTGTAATGTTAGTTTCAGCAGTAGAATTTAGTAATTCACCATTTACATATAACAGTCAATGCTCATCACAAGTGACCTCCTAATAATTATTACTGACTTAGCTCATTCCCCTGCCCATCTCCCCTCCAGAAACAGTTTGTTACTTATAGTTAAGTGTATTATGGTTTGCCTTCCCCTCCCTTTTTTAAAAGTTTTTTTTTCTTTCCCCAGTGTTTATCTGTTTTGTTTCTCTTTTGTAGATGCTCTGCTCTTTATTTCCTGTCTTGTTCTCTTTGTTTGTAATCTGATGACTTTTTGTGGCAGTATGTTTTAACTTCTTTATCAAAATCTTTTGTGTATCTACTACATATTTTTTTAAATTTACCATTAAGCTTATATAAAATACGTTAGTTATAACATTCCATTTTATGTGGAAAACAACTGAACTTCAATAGTGTACAGAAAATTTATACTTCTCCTATAACAATAGGTTATTGATGTTTTTACATTTTAGATCATTTTTATATTGTACTTTCAATAACAAATGATTACAGTTATAGTTATTTTTAATAGGCTTGTTTTTTTAACTTTTAAACTAGACTAGTAAATGATTTATATATCACCATTACAATATTAGAGAATCTGGTTTTGACTATACATTTACCTTTCGTATTAAATAATTAGTCATCCATGCATCCATGTTGCCATCTTGATTACATCACCATCCCCAAATCTCCAGTAAGTGTTACTTTTTATTTATGTTTTTTTTAAAGATTTTATTTGTTTATTTGACAGAGAGAGAGAGAGCTCAAGTTGGCAGAGTGGCAGGCAGAGGAAGATCGAGAGGCAGGCTTATTACCCAGCAGTGAGCCCGAT
Source organism: Mustela nigripes (assembly GCF_022355385.1). Classification (NCBI taxonomy): domain Eukaryota; kingdom Metazoa; phylum Chordata; class Mammalia; order Carnivora; family Mustelidae; genus Mustela; species Mustela nigripes. The sequence goes on from NW_026739506.1 coordinate 2,100, forward strand.
GCAGGTCTTAATCCCAGGACCCGGGGATCATGACCTGATCCAAAGGCAGCTGCTTAACCGATTGAGTCACCCAGGGAGCCCTAAATTTTACTTTAGTTAATATATGACTATTTTTTATTTCTACTAATAGACATAGCAATTTTATTGCTTTTAATATTAAGGTCTTCTCCTTAACATCATCAATTGTATAAGTGTTGTTTACATTTGTGGTGGTAAGTATGTAATTCATTTATGTGGTGGTATGTAAGTAATTCAAATATGAATTTTAAACTCTAGATCATATGCTCCATTGTGGCAGATATTTGTCTTATTCATCACACTCACAAAAAATTAGTACTAAATAGGTCTTTGTTGATTGACTGAATGAATTAAGTGTTCTGACACTAGCATAGCTGACCAAACCAGAGATAAAGGAGAAAATATAATGATTGTCAAATGGGTGAACCTGAGATGAAAAGACACTTTTAGCTTAGTTAGTTTGATATACACTCTGGTAACATTCCAATTTTGCATGGATTTTTGGAAAGCAAACAACTCCTCTCCTAAATAATAAATTTATTAATTGCCTTCCTTATGAGTCCTGACAGCAGTCAGCTTTGTGGGTTTCTGATTCCATTCCAAGAGTTTGAATGTCTGTTTGATTTATGTAATAGGCAAAAGTGTCATGAGGAAAGACTTGTAGGATAAAATTTCTTAAAGACAGGAACACAGATGGCTGCCTATGGACTGTGAGGTGGGTGTTAATGAAAATGCATTGAGCAGTAAGGGAAGGGCAGCTCACAACCATAGGAAAGGTGCCCTGTGTTTTTGTTTTATTTTGTTTTGTTTTACAAACAGATACCATTTCCCCTCTTCATGGAAATTTTCAAATTTACTTTGCTCTAACAACCACAAATACTTAGGACATTATGAACACAATATGGGCATTAAAGGATAAAAATAACCAAAAATTTAAGTAAATGTTAAGTGTTTATCATTATTTCAGCCATGTTTTTCTATGCTTAACTGCTCAAAGAAATTACACATGTTTCTAAATATTATACCAGGCTGTTAAACTAATGCAAAGGGTTTTATGGAATTTTCTATAACACCATCTCGATTTTCTACATTGGCTGTCACTCCTGAAAATTCTCAGTTTATAAATGTGCATATGTTTACTATAATAATATTCACTGGTTATTTACCTGGTTTATTACTGTATTTTGATCCTTTCTAATTCTTCACTTTCTTCCATGTTTCCTCCTTATTTCTACAAATGTCAATCCATCACATGATATGTAAAGTGAAACAAAGAGGAACAGCTGTTACTAGAAAGGATTAATAGGTGCTTTGATGTTACTCTGTGAGATATTAAGTACTAGGCAAGGTATTTCCATATCATCATTTTAATATATTTCAGGAATACAGCACAGTTGTTATGCTTTAATTAAACCTTCATTAAATCTTTATATATATATTTTTTCCTAACTCACAAGTCCGCCCTTCATGTCCCATTCAAAACCCACTCATTTTATGGAATAATTGTTTTATCTTCCCAGTACAATCTTCATTTAACTTATTGCTCTGGTGTGCTCCTTTGGCAGCACATATATTAACTTATTGTTCTGGGTATACAAAAGGATAGGAATGGAATATTTTGTAATATGATATTTTGTCCTTTCTACACTACAGAGTCTGTGTAAGCATTCTAAGGAGGAGGTCCAAATTGAAGAAAAACAAATAGAAAAAAGAAAATATTCTCAGTCCTTTCTTGTAGTTTCATTTGCAGGAACCACAAAGGCAAAGACATTCAAATGTTTTTTTCTTATTTTTTAAAATGAATTTTAAATTTTTTATTGGATTATGCTCCCTTAAACTCATCTGATACCATGAATAGAAAACCAAAGCAATCCACCAAACCTTCTTTCATGATGTTGCCTTTAAACATGTTGCCTTTAAAAATTTTACAGTCTCATCTGTAGAGTAGATGAACCTTGACTCAAAAGTGTCCTCATAGACTGTGGTGACACTTGTCTTGCCACCCGCCCGCTGTTCCTGCCATGGCAGGTTCTCTTGCTTCACGACCGTTTCCCAACAACAAGGCCAATGGCTCCTTCTCCTCCCAGGGCAGCGTTGCTGCGCCTTTCCCAGACATGCTCCTGGGGAGCACAGTGACAGACGTGTCCCTTTCCTTAAGGCTGCTTCCACAGGCGCAACCACACTTCTCTCTCAGGCAGAGGGGATGACCGGGCTAAGAGGATTTCACTCCATACGGGTTTCTCCCACCATGCTTCGGAGGCTATGTTCAGGCAAGCGGCATCAGCATCCCACAGAACTGACACGGATTTCTTAACGAATGCTCTGCTTTCCCATAGGGGATGCACGTACATAGAGGCTTTTGCTTTATGCGGGTTTCTCCCACCGTGCTGTAAATACCAGGTTAAGGCAAGCAGCAACAGCAGCCCACAGAACCGACTCTGATTTCCCAGCGCCTGCTCTGCTTTCGCAGAGGATTTGGCCTTGGCGTGAACAGCACTTCGCTTCTGCTTCCTCAGCAAGGCTTTGGGCGTTAGCTCTGTCGCTTAAGAGAAGAAGAGCTGCTGGAGAGCTGGTGCCACTTGGGTCTTGGTTTCCTGGGCTCCATGTTCCTGCCCTGGGTTCACACTGCCAGGCCAAACTAAGCAGAACCACAACTCTGCAGCAGCATGTGTGGCCTAGGATTGCACTCTACCATCTCCCGGTGACTTGGCCTTTGGCTCTGGCGCGCAGGCAGACTCGGGGACTAGGCCAGTGCCTTCCCTACAGGAAAGGAGAGGTGACAGGATCCCTGAACACCGCCCATGCACTGGGATGGGGAGCTGTGGGGGACTGTCCCCAGCTCCTTCCCCGGAAACCCCGTGCCTCCGCGAATGCTGACACATCTTGGAGGAAGAAGGCCTCTGACTACCTGTTTCTCCAGGGAGCTGTTTCTGTGAGTTCCGGGTATTGCGCCTGGTTGCAAACCCAAGTCTGCCCTAGGGACAGGTGGCCAAGGAGATGCTGTCCCCTTGGGACCAGAGGCACAGGACAGGCCTGCCTTCTGCCCAGACTCCTTCCTCAGAGAGGATCACGTGCGCCTTCCCTAGTCGTCCCCTCGTGTCTCCTTAGCAGCCAGGCTTCATTTTATCCGCACAGGGAGCGGGTGACACTTGTCTTGCCACCTGCCTGCTGTTCCTGCCATGGCAGGCTCTCCTGCTTCACCACCGTTTCCCGAGAGCAAAGCCAACGGCCCCTTCACTTCTCCTGGGGTGGCGTGCTGCGCCTTATGCTGACATGGTCCTGGGGAGTGCGGTAACAGACGTGTACCTTTCCTTAAGTCTGTTTCGACAGGCGCTCTCTCAGGCAGATGGGGATGCCCGGGCAAAGAGGATTTCTCTCAATGCGGGTTTATTACAACGAGCTGTGGAGACTAGCTAAGGCAAGCAGCAGCAGCATCCCACAGACCTGACTCTGTTTTCCCAAAGAATGCTGTGCTTTCCCAGAGGGGAAGCCCGGGCAAAGAGGCTTTCGCTCTATCTGGGTTTCTCCCACCCTGCTGGGAATACTAGTCTAAGGCAAGGAGCAAGAGCAGCCCACAGAACCGACTCTGTTTTCCCAGCGATTGCTATGCTTTCGCAGAGATTTTCAGCTTGGCGTGAACCGCATTTCGCTGTCGCTTCCTCAGCAAGACTTTGGGAGTTTGCTCTGTCGCGTCAGGGAAGAAGAGCGGCGGGAGAGCTGGTGCCTCTTGGGCTTTGTTTTCCCGGGCTCCATGTTAGCACCTCGGTTCACACTGCCAAGCTGAACTAAGACACAGTCACAACCCTGCAGAATCGTGCGCGCCCTAAGATGGCACTCTATGCCCACTACCATCTCCTGGCATAGGCAAAGCTTGGCCTTTTGCTCTGGCGCGCAGGAAAACTCGGGGACCAAGCCAGTGTCTTCCCCACAGGAAAGGAGAGGCGTCACGATCCATGCACACCGCTCGCGCACTGGGATGGGGACCTGTGGGAGACCGTCCCCAATCTTTGCCTGGACACCCAGTGCCTTCGCGAACGCTTCCACGTCCTGGGGGAAGACAGAATCTGACAGCCAGTTCTTTCAGGGAGCTGTTTTTGCGAGTTCAGGGTAGGCACCTGGTGGCAAGCCCATGTATACTCCAGGGACAGGTGGCCAAAGCTGCTGTCTCCTTGGGCCCAGAGGCTCAGGACAGGCATGCTTTCTGCCCAGACTCCTTCCTCAGAGTGGAGTCCTTTCCCCTGCCATAATCTTCCCCTCGTGTCTCCTTAGCAGCCAGGGTTCCATCGCTCTGCAGGACAGACGTGTCCCTTTCCTTAAGGCTCTTTCCACAGGCGTAACCACACTTTTCTCTCAGGCAGAGGGGATGCTAGGGCAAAGAGAATTTCGCACCATGCGCGTATCTTCCACCGTCTTGCGGAGACTAGTTCAGGCAAGCAGCAGCAGCGTCCCCAAACCCAACTCTGATTTCCCAAGGAACTCTGTGCTTTTCCAGGGAGATGCCCAGGCAAAGAAGCTTTCGCTGTATGCGGGTTTCTCCCACCGCCAGACTGGCTCAGGCAAGCAGCAGCAGCCCGCAGAACATTTCTCAGTGAATGCTGTGATTTCACAGAGGCTTTGGCTTGGACCGAACAGCACTTCGCCGCTGCTTCCTCAGCAAGGCTTCAGTCGTGTCAGGAAAGATCTGCGCTGAGTTGGTATCTATTGGGCCTTGCTTTCCGGGCTCCATGTTCGCGTCCTGGGTTCACCCTACCTGGCAGAACTAAACAGATACAGCCACAACCCTGAAGTAGCGTTGGTAGCTTAGGATGGCACTCTATGCACACTACCATCTCCCAGTGAAGGCATCGCTTCGCCTTTACTCTGGCGCTCAAGCGGACTCGTGGACTAGGCCAGTGCTTTCCCCACAGGAAAGGAGAGGTGACAGGATTCCTGCACACCGCCCGTGCACTGAATAGGAAACTTTGGGGGGCTGTCCCCACCCCTTCCACTTAAACCCCGTGCATCCTCCAAGCTTCCACATCGTGGAGGAAGACGGCGTCTGACCCCCCTTTATCTCAGGGAGCTGTTTCTGCGAGTTCAGCATAGGCGCCTGGTAGCTAGCGTATGTCTGCCCCAGGGACAGGTGGCAAAGAAGCTGCTGTCTCCTTGGGCCCAGAGGCTCAGGACAGGCATGCTTTCTATCCAGACACCTTCCTAAGAGTGGAACACGCGCCTTGCCCTACTCATCTCCTCCTGTCTCCTTAGCAGCCAGGCTTCCGTCTCTCTGCACAGGGAGCGGGTCCACTTGTATTGCCTCGGCCGCTGTTCCTGCCAGGGCAGGTTCTCCAGCTTCCCTAATGTTTACCGACCACAAGGCCAAGGGCTCCTTCACTTCTCCTGGGGCGGCGTGCTTCGCCTTCCCCAGACGTGCTCCACAGGAGCTCGGTGAAAGAAGTGTCCCTTTCCTTAAGGCTCTTTCTACAGGCGTAACCACGCATTTCTCTCAGTCATAGGAGATGCTAGGGCAAAGAGAATTTCGCTCCATGCGGGTATCTTCCACCGTGCTGCTGAGACTAGCTCAAGCAAGAAGCAGCAGCATCCCCAAACCCAACTCTGATTTCCCAACGATTGCTGTGCTTTCCCAGAGGAGATGCCCGGACAAAGAGCCTTTCGCAGTATGCGGGTTTCTCCCACTGTGAGACTGGGCCGGGGCAACAAGCAGCAACAGCCCACAGTACCGACTCTGATTTCTCAGCGATAGCTGTGCTTTCACAGAGGCTTTGGGCATGGAGTGAACCGCACTTCATCGCTGCTTTCTCAGCAAGGCTTTGTTCGCGTCAGGGAAGAATAGCTGCGGGAGAGCTGGTGACTCTTGGGAGTTGCTTTCCCGGGCACCATGTTCCCGCGCTGGGTTCCCCCTGCCTGGCCGAACTAAGCAAACACAGCAACAACACTGCAGCAGCGAGCATGGCCTAGGATGGCGCTGTATGGACACTACCATCTCTCCGTGTAGGCAACGCTTGGACTTCTACTCAGGCCCTCAGGCAGACTCGCGGACTAGGCCAGTGCCTTTCCCACAGGAGAGGAGAGGCGACAGGATCCCTGCACACCCAGCGCTCACTGGGATGGGGAGCTGTGGGGGACTGTCCCCACTCCTTTCCTGGACATCCCGTGCCTTCGGGAACGCCTCCAAGTCCTGGAGGAAGACATAAACTGGCTGCCAGTTCTTTCAGGGAGATGTTTCTGCGAGTTCAGGTTAGGCGCCTGGTGGCAAACCCATATCTCCACCCGAGACAGGTGGCCAAAGCTGCTGTCTCCTTGGGCCTAGAGGCTCAGGACAGGCATGCTTTCTGCCCAAACTCCTTCCTAAAAGTGGAGCACGCACGCTGCCTGACTCATCGACTCCTGTCCCCTTAGCAGCCAGGCTTCCGTCACTCTGCACAGGAAGCGGGTGACACTTGTATTGCCACCAGCCACTGTGCCTGCCAGGGCCGGCTCTCTTGCTTCGCAACGGTTTCCAGACCAGAAGGCCAACGGCTCCTGATCTTTTCCCCTGGCAGCGTGCTGCACCTTCCACAGACATTCTCCTGGGGAGCGCAGTGAAATTGTGTCCCTTTCCTTAAGGCTCTTTCCACAGGCTCAACAGCGCTTCTCTCTCAGGCAGAGGGGATGCCCAGGCAAAGAGGATTTCGCTCCATAGGGGTTTATCACGCCGTGCTGTGGAGACCTACTCAGGCAAACAGGAATGTCCCACAGACCCGATTCTGATTTGCCAAAGAATGTGTGCTTTTCCAGAAGGTATGCCAGGGCAAGGAGTCATTCGCTGTATGCGGGTTTCTCCCATCATACTGCGAATACTATGCTAAAGCAAGCAGCAACAGCAGCCCACAGAACCGACTCTGATTTCTCAGTGACTGCTATGCTTTCGCAGAGGATATCAGTTGTCGCGAACCGCACTTCGCTGCTGCATCCTCAGCAAGGCTTTGGTCGTTCGCTCTGTCACCGCAGGGAAGAGCCCCGGGAGAACTGGTGCCTCTTGGGCCTTGCTTTCCCAGGCTCCAAGTTCACATCCTGGGTTCATCCTGCCAAGCCGAAATAAGCAGACCCAGCCTCTACCCTGCAGCAGCGTGCGTGGCCTAGGATGGCACTCTGCTCACAATGCCATCTCTCGGCGTAGGCAAGGCTTGCCGTTTTGCTCTGGCGTTCAGGGGGACAAGGGACTAGACCCATGCCTTCCCAATCCTTGAGGAGCCGCGAGAGGGTCACTGCACACCGCCCATGCCCTGGGATGGGGAGTAATGGGATATTGTCCCTGTTTCCCCGGGACACCCCCTGCTTCCGCCAAGGCTGCCACATCCTGGATGAAGACGGCATCTGATTGCCCGTTCCTCCTGGAGGTCTTTCTGCGAGTTCAGGACTGGGAGCTTGGTGGCAAGCCCACGTCTGCCCTCTGGACAGGTAGCCAAGGAGCTGCTGTCCCCTTGGGCCCAGATGCATAGGAAAGGCCTTCCTTCTGCCCAGACTCCTTCCTCAGATTGGAGCACGCTCCCCTGCCCAATCGTCCCCTCGTGTCTCTTAGCAGCCGGGCTTCGTCTCTCTGCACAGGGAGAGGGTGACACTTGCCTTTCCACTGGCCCGCTGTTCCTGCCAGGGCCGGCGGTCCTGCATCGCGACCGTTTCCCGACCACAAGGCCAAGGACTCCTTCTCTTCTCCTGGGGCAGCATGCACTACTTTCCCGAGACATGCTCCTGGGGTATGCAGGTACAGACATGTCCCTTTCCATAACGCTCTTTCCACAGGCAACCACGCTTCTCTCTCAGGCAGAAGGGATGGCCAGGCAAAGAGGATCTCGCTCCATGCGGATTTATTACACCGTTTTGTGGAGTATTGCTCGGGCAAGCAGCAGCAGCATCCCACAGACCCGACTCTGATTTACCGGAGAATGCTGTGCTTTCGCAGAGGATATCAGCTTGGCGCGAACCGCACTTCACTTATGCTTCCTAGCAAGGATTTCGGTGTTCGATCTGTCGCGTCAGAGAAGAAGAGCTGCGGAGATCTGGTCCGTCTTGGGACTTGCTTTCCCGGGCTTCATGTTTGCGCCCTGTGTCACCCTGCCAGGCCGAACTAAGCAGACACAGCCACAACCCTGCAGCAGCGTGCATGGCCTAGGATGGCACTCAATGCACACTACCAACTCCCGGTGTAGGCAACGCTTGGCCTTTGGCACTGGCTCTCAGACGGACTCACGTACAAGGCCAGTGCCTTTGCCACAGGAGAGGAGAGGCGACAGATCCCTGAACACCGTCCGTTCACTGGAATGGGGAGCTTTGGGGGACTGTCCCCCTCCTTCCCCGGCAAACCCCCTGCCACCGAAAACGCTGTCACATCTTGGAGGAAGATGGCATCTGACTGCCCGTTTCTCGAGGGAGCTGTTTCTGCGAGTTCCGGCTCTGACGCCTGGTAGCAAGCCCAAGTGTGCCCTACGGACAGGTGGTCAAGGACATACTGTCCCCTTAGGACCAGAGGCACAAGACAGGCGTGCCTTCTGCCCAGACTCCTTCCTCAGAGTGGAGCAGGCGCCCCTGCCCTAGTCGTCCCCTCATGTCTCATTAGCAGCGAGGCTTCGTCTCTCCGCACAGGGAGCGGGTGACACTTGTCTTGCCACCGGCCTGCTCTTCCTGCCACGGCAGGCTCTCCTGCTTCCCGACCGTTTCCCGACCACAAGGCCAATGGCTCCTTCTCTTCTCTGGGGGCGGCTTGTTCGGCCTGCCCCAGACTTGCTCCTGGGGAGTGCGGTGAAGGACGTGTCCTTTTCCTTAAGGCCCTTTCAGATGTGCAACCACGCTTCTCTCTTAGGCAAAGAGGATTTCGCTCCATACGGGTAACTTCCACCGTGCTGTGGCGACTAGCTCAGGCATTCAGCAGCAGCATCCCCCACATCCGATTCTGATTTCCCAGTGAATGCTGTGCTTTCCCAGAGGAGATGCCCGGGCAAAGAGGCCTTCGCTGTATGCGGATTTCCCCACCGAGAGACTGGGCTCAGGCAAGCAGCAGCAGAGCCCGCAGAACCGACTCTGATTTCTCAGCGAATGCTGTGCTTTTGCAGAGGCTTTGGCTTGGAGCGAACAGCACTTGGCCGCTGCTTCCTCAGCAAGGCTTTAGTTGCTTCAGGGAAGAAGTCTGCGGGAGAGCTGGTGCCTCTTGGGCCTTGCTTTCCCGGGCTCCAAGTTCACATCCTGGGTTCATCCTGCCAAGCCGAAATAAGCAGACCCAGCCTCGACCCTGCAGCAGCGTGCATGGCCTAGGATGGCACTCTGCTCACAATGCCATCTCTCGGCGTAGGCAAGGCATGCCCTTTTGCTCTGGCGTTCAGGGGGACAAGGGACTAGGCCCGTGCCTTCCCAATCCTTGAGGAGGCGCGAGAGGGTCACTGCACACCGCCCATGCCCTGGGATGGGGAGTAATGGGAAATTGACCCTGTTTCCCCGGGACACCCCCTGCTTCCGCCAAGGCTGCCACATCCTGGATGAAGACGGCATCTGATTGCTCGTTCCTCCTGGAGGTCTTTCTGCGAGTTCAGGACCGGGAACTTGGTGGCAAGCCCACGTCTGCCCTCTGGACAGGTGGCCAAGGAGCTGCTGTCCCCTTGGTCCCAGAGGCACAGGAAAGGCCTTCCTTCTGCCCAGACTCCTTCCTCAGATTGGAGCACGCTCCCCTGCCCATCGTCCCCTCGTGTCTCCTTAGCATCCAGGCTTCGTCTCTCTGCACAGGGAGAGGGTGACACTTGCCTTGCCACCGGCCCGCTGTTCCTGCCAGGGCCGGCGCTACTGCTTCGCGACCGTTTCCCGACCACAAGGCCAACGACTCCTTCTCCTGGGGCAGCGTGCTGCACTTTCCCGAGACAGGCTCCTGGGGAGTGCAGTGACAGACATGTCCCTTTCCTTAAGGCTCTTTCCATAGGCAACCACGCTTCTCTCTCAGGCATAAGGGATGGCCAGGTAAAGAGGATCCCGCTCCATGCGGATTTATTACACTGTGCTGTGGAGTCTTGCTCAGGCAAGCAGCAGCAGGACCAACTCTGATTTCCCAGAGAATGCTGTGTTTTCCTACAAGTGTTGCCCTAGCCTCTGAAACCACTATCTAATAAGCAAAAACAAACAAATTAACAGGGTTTCGAGTCAGGAATTAACTAATCTAAAAATAGCACATGTTCACAGAAATACATAACCCATATCCCAAGTACTACTATAGGTTTCAAGTAATAGTCAAAACAATAGTAAACATGATTCATACCCTACCAGTCAAATCATAAATGGGACCTTAACTGTAAATCCTTATCTTTAGTTCAAAGCGGGTAATCGGGTGCTGAAGATACATTATAGTACTAATATGTTATAGATCTCCTCTGAAATGAGTCATTTATTCCATCACTTTTCCTGCACAGCTGTTGACCCATGTTTTGGTCCTGGAAATAGCTGCTACATGTCATACTTCTAAAAGCACATATATTGATAACTCTACTCATTCCTCTGTGACTGTCAGTGTGTTAAAATGTGGATTCAGCTGACTCACTTGTGGTGGTAATAATGTAGAAGAGTTTGCAAAGTATTTTGTTATTTCTAAAAATGCAAAAACCAAATTACATTGAAATCATAAGGGGTGTTTCAGGGAGAGCTGTAGGTTGTGGTTTCTTGTGTAATCCACAGAGATTAGCTCCAATACATATTTAATCTCTCCTCTAGGAGCAACCTTAGTGGTAAAGCAAGAAGATAAACAGATGTATACACACCCTGGCACAAAATTATCACTTATGTTTGGCTTCCTAGTCTCCTCGTGTTACTTATTTATCTTAACTTCTCTCTGAAATCAGGGAACACAGAATCTCAATCAGTTGACATTTTTCTACTGAATTACCCAATAGTCTGATCATACCCCTAAGACCTTTTTAAATTATTTCACTCATAATCCCAAATCTGCTTTGCTTCCTCCTCTTAGTACACTGTAATTTGATTTCAAAATGAGGACAGTTGTCAGTAATGCCACATTCATTAATCTATTTTACAATTCCATGTACTTAGAACTAATTTTCATATGGTGGATAGTTCCATGGGAAATTGCAGTTACTTAACACTGATAGCATCTCATGTTCTCGCTCTCATTTTAGAATGTCTCCAACACAACCCAAAAGTGTAGGAGAGTTAATGTCCTCTGAGGACAGCTCTCAGTGAAGTGGAAATAAGAACCATAGATAAAATTGTCAGTGTTCAGGTCTTCCTGAGGACAACTTAAAGAAGTTTCTCAGGACCTTTCAGTAAAAGCAAGCCTTCATTTTCTATCCACAACAATTATATCAACAATATACGTCTTTGACAAAGTTGCTTCTTCACTGTCTCACTTTCCCATTCTTTTCTACCTTGGATAATCTCCCTGATAAACGAACAGTACTCAAATCATTTGTCCTACTCTTTGCTCTCTGGATAAATGGAGCCAAAAGACTTAGATTAATATCAAGTTCTGAATGGGATCTTAGAGCTATTTCTGTCCAGATTTTCATAAACATAGGGACCTTTGAATTATCAGGCTATAAATAAGTTCCAAGAGGCGGGGGCAAAAGCAAAAAGTAGAAATTTTTATGTTTGATTTTTAATCATGATTAATTGACTTTATTGATTATTAAAAATACTAACATTATAAAAGTGTGGATCTTTGTAAAACAATGTCATAATGTAGAAATAAGTTGCATAGTCCTTTTGAGAATATTAAACCAAGTGTTCAGGTGCCATCTAATTTCTTGTTTAATCCAGAATTTGGTGTGCATTATTATCTTGAGGAATAGGATTTTGAAGTCCGGACAGACTAACAGAAAACTGATCCAAATGTGTGTGTTTATATTTCAACTTTTGTTGTAAAACTCAAAGTGTGATTGCTGGTTTAAAATGTTAAAACTAATAATGTTCATGGACTCTATTATAAATTTTCTAATTGTATGGGAAGAATCCAATAAATATATATTTAATTGATTTGCAAATCCTCAAAAAGCTACAGGATCAGGTAGTGGTATGTTCTGATTCAACAGCATCATAATGCAGCATTTTATATGTGTGGCTAATGGATATTTTCATGAATGTTTGCTAGCTAGTCAGCCAATACAGAGAAATATTAGGTAGGGTAATTACTCACAGCTGTGTTTAATAAAATGAGAGAAAATTATCAAATGACACTAATAATAATAATCCTATAGCAGGCTAAATAATTCAATGATAATTACAAGTATTCATCTAGCTTTCTTCCCTGATTATGACTCTTCTCTCCTTTATCATAATGGAATAGCAGATTGTCTGCAATGGATTGTGAAAACCCAGCAGTGACTTTGGCAGTGAAGGCCTCCCATCAATTTTGATAGGTTAAAATGATTCTGGTTGGTCTTGAGCAAATGTGTGAATTTTTTTTCTGTGTGTGTTATAAAAGAAAGAAGCAATTGTAAATTCTTGCTGTTATTCCATGGATCCAATAAAATCATACTGCCAACAAGAGGCTGTTGACACCGTAAGTGTAGTTAACTGTCTTGAAATACTAGGCCTCGAAATAAAATTCCAATATTTCACATAACCTCTTTTTTTTAAAGAAAAAAACAAAACAAAACAGAACAACTATACTGCTTACATTTAGGGCCCTGCTGTTGTGTAACTATTTTTGAACATGTCTACTGTAAGTGTATATATATATATTTTTTCTGTGCAATAAATTCATTTAGAGATAAATTTGGATTGCAAATTATTTTGGGGGAGGCATGGTATTTGTGGCTAGTCTTACAAGTTAAAAGGACTAAAAGAAAGAAGAAAAACATTTCTTATTACAGCATATTTACATCTGTCCATAGTACATATTTACTATAATACTGACTAATGTATAATACTGTACACAAAGAAAGAAGTTAAATGAGTTATAATTCAGTCGAAGTATAGCTGGCCATTATAAAACTTACCACTGAATCTTTCTGGTATGAAATGTGATATCTGGCAATCTCGTCCAGTTCATTACATCAGGTTATTTGTATGTTCTTATTACCATTTTGATAGCATAGCACATTTTATAACCCAGACATTTTACAATGGAACTATGATGCATGTATTTTCAAAAGTAAAGACATACATGAAGCTATGAGGTCAAAAAAGATGAATGTCCGTAGTACCATATAGACTCAACAAATAAAAGTGTCCAAGGCTCAGAGGGAGATTTATGAATATTGTATAAGATTAGGCCAACATGTGGTTTTGATATAAATAACCTGTTCTTAAACTAGAATTACAATCGTTGAGTACAGTGTTGAAAATGGCAGATAGATTTTAGCTATCTTAGCTCACTAGGGAAAATGGAAAAATGTTTAGTTTGGTCAGGTTTTCACTTAACTTCTGAAAAATCTTATGTTTGAGAGAACACTTCTGAAATAAGATTCCTTAAAGACATAACCCCTTTGGCACAAGTTTTCAAGAAGCATGCAATTTATTAAATATTACACTAAAAAAAAGAAGAATGGTCATATATAGAATGGTTGTAAGAATATCAGGTGTTCACCCCTGTAATCTTCTAGCTGATTGGGAGCTGTGGCTCACTGCCCCTGCCCAGCATCACAAGGCGGCACCATACCACATGTCACTGGCCCTTTTTATAAAGACCCAAATTCAAAATTCAAAGTACAGTTTCTACTGAATCACTTTCATTTTCACATCATTGCAAAATATATCATAAGTTGAATCATTGTAAATCAGGAGCCATCTGATTTGAAAGTTAAATCACAGTCTCCCATATACACACAAAAAAGGCCTTCATGTAGGGCCATGTATGTATCTCTAAACAACATAGCATGACATATCAATAGCAAAAAATGGATGTGAAGGGGACAATTGCTTTGCGTCAGTACTCTGAGCAGTAACATACATGGCCTTACTCACCTAGCAGAACTCCAGAGCTAGCTGATGGCAAGGAATTTTACAAATGTTTGCTGAACATATGAAGCACTATTATTTTTAAATTAGTGTGCATGTCTGTTTTCTAAAGATATGTTAATTTATTTTATTGACTTATTACAAAACCAAATAATTTCCTCTTATTTAAGTGGCAGGTAAATAGAATTCTTTTTAATTTAAATCAAATGGTTTTTTAGGGAAAATATACTAAAAATTCTGAAACTTGTATTGCTTATGAATCTTTTATTGGAATCCTTATCATGTTGTATTTTTCAAGTTTTTCCTAAATAATCCTCAATGAATTGAAAATATTTTTTGGATTTTATTCAAGGCTATTCACACACAATTTCACTTTGTTAAATATAGTGCTAAACTTTCAACCAAAACGTTGTGTCTTTTTTTTTTTCCACTACCACATCCTCCATCTACTGACTGGATTATCTCCCCAACTAGCACATATATACCATTGTCTATCTTTAGGATAAGTAAGGGTCATCTTTTGTCTTTATTCTATTCCTCATATGTTTCTGAACTTGTTGAATTTTAATATAGTCACACCATAAGCATCACATATTTGATTCCCCTTTAAATAGTAAACAGTGCACAACCAGAGCATACCTTCAAAGCTATCAATAGACTTACTCTGATATATTATTTTTGTATTTTTGTAAATTAAAATAATTAAATTATAGAACAAGAGTTTCAGGTGGTAGGTGTTGTAAGTTTTACCCAAACTGACTTTTGTCAAACTCGTTTTTGTCATCATATATGTCAAGTAGTCTTCTCACGTTTATTTTTAGAATATCCTTGTATAATGAATATTTACACTGATATCTAGTATAAAAATCTTGCAATTTATTTTAGAAACATTAAGATATTGAAAATTAATCTATTTCTTTAATTCATTAAAGATTTTTGGCTTGTTTCCAGTACTTTCTTACTGGTTAAAAAATGAATTTGAAGTAGTCTGAATTTCATTATTATATGGCACTTTCCCTTTGATGAATACAAAGATGATATTCTATATTATCTATCTGCGAAGAACTTATTTTTTTAATTTTAATTTAATTTTAAGAGAGAGAGTGAGAGAGAGCACAAGCAGCGGGAGCAGCAGGGTGAGGGAGAAGCAAACTCCCGGTTAAGCAGGGAATCTGTTGCAGAACTGAGTCCCAGCACCCTAAGATCATGACCTGAGCTAAAGGCTCAGGCGTTTAACTGACTGAGCCACCCAGGGGTCCCAATCTGAGAAGAGTTCTGTATGATATTCCTACTAATATGCAGTTTAAAGTCTAGGTAATTAACTTAATATTTTAGTGGCTATTACATAGATAACACTATGTTCCAGGCAGAGAGTAAGAAAGAAATATTAAATCAACCATATTCTATGCATTCTAAATGAAAATAATTAATCAATCAAAATAAATCCTTCTATTTATGGAATATCAACTTCTAAGCTTTCCTCCATGAAAAATGCTAAATACCAGAATAAAGAGTCATCTAATACAAATAAAGGATAGAATTAAAGAATTCTGGTAAGCCATTTAATTTTAAAAAATGGTGCTATATTGTTGCTGAGTTGTGGATTTCAGTTACATAATATCTGATAAGTGTAGAAGTAACATGAGTGTTACGTGAGATGAGAAATGGTATATAATTAAGATATTTTTAAAAGTACAGATAAATACAAATTTGTAAACATAGCATTATGGAGGAATAAAAATAAATGATAGCTACACACTCTAAAGTGAATAAATCTTGGAAAGTTAATAGAGAAGTAAAACAAGGACAGTGCAAAAAGTATGGTACATTTTTATGAAGTTCAAACAAATTCTGTGAAACTGTAGATGGACTTAAAGATACTATTATGTATCAAATATTGTAAAAATTAAGCAAGGAAATAGCAAACATTAAATAACCAAAGCATACAAACTTGGATAGATACAATAGGTGTGATCATGTTCTACTTCATAAAGAGATGAGTTAATAGATAAATAGAAGTAACTAGACTTTTTAGAAGTTAATAAAACTTTGTTATTTCTTATTAATATAAAATATATGGTTTTCTAACAAAAACGTTTATCTTAAAAATATTTAAAAATAAATTTCAGGCTACTCATAAGGTTATACTTACTTTTCCACTGAAGGAAAAGGTGGTTGTTATAGTTGTTTGTTTGTTTTAGTCGCCTCCTAGTTTTTATTATTATAATGTGGAATGAGGAATGTTAGATTGAAAAGTGAATTATTTTATAGACAAAAATCATTACTTGATTCACCTCCTGGTCCAGCAGATAGAACTCCTGAAAACATGCCCTTTTGCCTTACAGGAGAGTAAAAGTTATGCTTACTTCTGAAACATACTTGGTGGTGGCCCTAAATAGTGACACCATAGTAAACATTTTGAATATTTGCAATTAATTTTTATAGTCATAGGGCTCCAAAAGGCACTGCTGGTATCTTAGCAGGTATTTCAATAAAGCTAAAAGTTGCCTGACTGTTTAAAAATATTAACAAGGCACAAAACATGGCTGAAGTATTGTCCTCAGATATTATTTTTTTCCATATGCTCCTGATTCCAGACATGACAAGTTATTTTTTTAAATTGTTTTTATAAAAGATTTTATTTATTTATTTGACAGAGATCACAAGAAGGCAGAGTGAGGCAGAGAGAGAGGAGGAAGCAGGCTCCCTGCTGAGCTGAGAGCCCGATGTGGGACTCAATCCCAGGATCCTGGGATCATGACCTCAGCCGAAGGCAGAGGCTTTAACCCACTGAGCCACCCAGGTGCCCTCATGACAAGTTATTTTTGATAGATATATATACAATGTATTTTCCAGGTTATAAGAAAAATGGTTCTGCTATTTTTAACCTTTTTATAAAATTACATAAGTTTTTAAATTAAAATTTTATTTTTTAATGTTTTCCTTTTCTTTTCTATTTTTTAAGATTTTATTTATTTATTTGACAGACAGTGATCACAAGTAGGCAGAGAGGCAGGCAGAGAGAGAGAGAGAGAGAGAGAGAGGGGAAGCAGGCTCCCTGCGGAGCAGAGAGCCGGATGCGGGGCTCAATCACAGGACCTTGAGATCATGACCCGAGCCGAAGGCAGCGACCCAACCCACTTAGCCATCCAGGTGCCCCAATGTTTTTACTTTTCAATATACTTCTTAGAATATAAAACCTATTCCACTTTGTAAGAAGTTTACCACTTAAAAAATGGTAATTTTCTTATTGTGTCTTCCCCTCACATTGCTTTATTTTGAATAAAAAATTCACAATAAACATAACTGATGCTTTCCTTCTGATGGTCCCTCTGTTGCTCATACTGTATATGAGCCATGACAATTAGTTTTACAAAATTTATTGATGTTTGTTGATATGTTTTATCATAACTAATTTTCCCTCCCTTATCTAGATTCCCCAGCTTTCAGACAGATGGACACTTCAATGAACCATACCCAAGGGATGTATCAAGTACTTCTTATACATTCTCTCAGATCCTTGAGGTCTCATTTTGCCTAGGGATTTGCAATAGGTTCTGCCAGAGGCACCACTGTGACAACTGATGTCCATATTCTATCTCCTGCTAAACTCAAGAGGTCACTGGTTTCCAAGTTTATCTATACAATTAATGCATTCCAGCAAGTTCTTTTTTTTTTAATATTAACAAACTTATTTAAAAGTTTATATGGAGAGGCAAAGACTCACAATAGTCAACATAGTGTTGAAGGAGAACAAAGGCTGAGAACTGACTTCAAAGTTTACCATAACGATGGGGCGCCTGGGTGGCTCAGTGGGTTAAGCCTCTGCCTTCGGCTCAGGTCATGATCCCAGGGGCCTGGGATTGAGTCCCGCATTGGGCTCTCTGCTCAGGAGGGAGCCTGCTTCTCCTCATTTCTCTCTCTGTCTGTCTCTCTACGTATTTGTGATCTCTCTCTGTGTCAAATAAATAAATAAAATCTTAAAAAAAATTTACCATAACGATAATTGTAAGCAAGATATTGTAATACCACAGAAAGACTAGATTAAAGGAATAGAGTATATATTATCAATTATATTTTATATTTAATATAAAAGCAAAAGCAATACAAGAGAGCAAAATACAATCTTTTAAACAAATGGTTCTGGAGTAATGGTGAAGCTAAATGTAAAAATATAAAATAAAAAATATATAAAATAATAAAATAAAATAAATCCAGGCAGATATCAAACACTCTTTACAAAAATTAACTCAGATTGGATTATAAACCTAAACATGAAACATGTAGAAGGTAATATAGAAGAAAATTTAAATGACCTTGGTTTTGGCAATAACTTGACCTACAAAAGCACAGGCACTGAATTTAAAAATGTCTACTCTGTGAAACACAATGCCAAGAGAATGAAAAGGCAAAGCACAGACTATGAGAAAAAATTTGCAAAATACACATCTGGCAAAGGACTGTTTATCAAAAATACACAAAGACCCCTTAAAACTCAACAATGGGGGAAAAACCTGATTAAAAATGACCCAAAACCTTAGCAGATACCTCACAAAAGAAAATATTACAGATGGCAAATAAGCATATAAAAAGATGCTTCACATCATATGTCATCAGGAAAATGCAAATTAAAACAAAAAAGAGACACCAGTACATACCCAGAATCCAGAACACTGACAACAGAACACGAAATGTTGGTGAGGATGTGGAGCAACAGGAATGTTCTTCCATGTCTATTGAGAATAAAGAATGGAAAACAACTTGGCAGTTTCTTACAAAACTAAACATATTCTTGCCAGATGATTCAGCAGTAGCAGTTCTTGGTATTTATCCAAAGAAGATGAAATCTATACCCACAAAGATGTCTATAGTAGTTTTATTCATAACTGACAAAGCTTGGAAGCAACCAAGATATCCTTCCATAGGTGAAAGGTCAAATAAAGTGTAGTACATGCAAACAATGGAATATTATTTAATGCTAGAGAAATGAATTACCAAGCCATGAAAAGATAAGGATATAAAGATTTAATAAATATTTGATTTTAGGCTTCTACCAGTCTATCAATAGTATTAGTATATTTTAACAGTGAATGCTCAGCATTCATGAATTTACCTAATAAAATATTTTGGGTTCAATATTTTAAATACTTCAACCTCTATGATTATATTCCTAATAATTTTGAATTGGGGTAAATAAACCTTAATTTTTTGTAACTTGTTTCTTATTGCAAAAGAGCTCAATGAAATTTTAGAAAATAAAAATTTACAAAAAAAAAAAGTTTAGTTTACTATTGCCAAATAATTTAAAACTTTATCTTATATTCAAATACATATATTTTTCTAAATTGATTTATATGCTACTAAAACCAAAAGCTTTTAGTTATACTAGATTTCATATCATGCAATCAATGCCAGAAAGCCATCTGGCAATGATTTGTCTTAAATAGAGTTAAGATGGGTGTTATTACAATGCAAGATGGAAACAACAGTATAACAATTGAGTGTTACATAACTTTTCTGTTTTGTATCAAGTTACTAATCTACAAAAGGCTTTTATCGGTGACAGACTTGGGAATTTAACAAAACTTTTAAACTAGCATGTGTGACTCATTCCTAGAAAACAACACAATGAATAACACTTTATTTAGATTAAATCATGACTATTTCTCCATTTGAATAAAAAAGGTAGCAACCCCAATAAGTTTATTGAACATGAAAAGTTGAAATGCTGTAATGCTCCTAAGGAATTAAATGATCCAGTCATGAATTACAAAAAAAAAGGATATAAATTACCACAGTGTTTGTATAATTGTAATGTACAACTGCCCATTATCGTTCAATAGTGTAGGCTTGTACAAGAACTCTATAAAAGAACTCCACTTCTAAACTGTGGAAAAAATGTTCTCTTTCCCCCTATATACAACTATTAAGCCATTCATTTAGCTTTTAAAATATCCACTTAATACAGGCTTTTTACACCTTTGAACAGGCAGCAGGGCTCTATTCTTATTGCTTACATCTGAAGGATAGACTTCTAGCATAAGAGGTAAAGCCCATAAAGGAGGCCAATAATAACAACAAAATACAGTTTAGTGAGCCCTTACAATCTGCCAGCTACCTTTCTGAGAATACTTCAATTAATAAAACATATAAAATACCTGACCACAAAGAGCTTACATTCTTTTGAAATATAATAGTGAAATAAACCAATAATAGAGGGGCACCTCGGTGGCTCAGTCCATTGAGTGACTGCCTTTGGCTTGGGTCATGATCTCAGGTCCTGGGATGTAACTCCCCAGCAGGCTTTCTAGGCAGTGTGGTGCTTTCTTCTTCCTCTGTGCCCCCTCCCAATTCTCTCTCTCTCTCTCAAATAAGAAAATAAACCAGTAATAGAAGAATGGTTGATGGTTGATGGTGATAAGTGTTACAAAGAAATACAAGAAAGGTAAAAGCCATTGGAGAATGCTGGGATGAAAGTTAATTTTATTTTGTGTTGGGTGGTTATATCTCATTTATGAGATGTTATTTGCATAAAGACCCAGGAAGTGAAAGATGGTGTTATACAAATATTAAAGGAAAAGATTGCTCTAGGCAGAGCAAGTAAGTATAGAGAATTTGTGTGAACAGCTTGTCTGTTACTTTTGAGGAAATGCAAGGAGGCCAATGAAGAGTTCATAGTGGTGGAGAGAGGAAGAACGTATTGATGTATGACTTTCTAGTACATTGAAATGCCTTCAGTTTTTATTTAATATGAAAGGGGAAGATACCAAAATACTTTCAACAGCAGAATAAAATCATCTGACTTGATTTTTAGGTTAAGTTGCTGTACCAAAATAAATTTGCACGGAGAAAGGTGTGCAGTATGTTTGGAAGTGGGGTTATCAATCAAGTCAATAATTCATGAACATATGATGGTGTTTTTAGCATGCTGGGTGGTAATAGAAGTGGTGAGATATGGTTTTCATTTTGTATATATTTTGATGGTGAATATTCTGGTGAACAGGATGGGGTATGTGCAATACAGACAATATCAACATTTATTTTACCTGCACAAACAGAAGGGTGGAGTCTTCATTCCCTGATATGGAGAGAACTCTGAGTTCAAATGTTCTTTCTGATTAAATGGCATAGGGATGATGTTGATTTAGTCAGACAGTGAAAGAGAACAGTAAGCATAGTGTTAAGCGGTAAGACATTTTAATACATTTGAACATCAAAAAACGTTGTGTTGGATCATCTGTTTATGTGAGTAAATAAATAAATAAAGCTTGCTGGGGTTCTGATAGAGGTAAAGAAGACTACTATATGATACAAAGGGGCATGTGCACCAAATGTTTTAGCAGCAATATCCACAATAGCCAAACTATGGAAAGAACCTAGATGTCCATCAACAATGAATTGTATATATATATATATATATATATATATATATATATATATATTATGCAGCCATCAAAAGAAGTGAAATCTTGCCATTTGCGATGACATGGAAGGAACTAGAGGTTATTATGCTTAGCAAAATAAATCAATCAGAAAAAGACACTATCATATGATCTCCCTGATATGAGGAAATGGAGGTGCAATGTGGGGGGTTTGGGGGACAGGAAAAGAGTAAATGAAACAAGATGGGATTGGGAGGGAGACAAACCATAAGAGACTCTTAATCTCACAAAACAAACTGAGAGTTGCCGTGGGGGTGTGGGGAGGGTAGGGAGAGGGTGGTAGGGCTATGAACATTGTGGAGGGGATGTGCTGTGGTGAGTGCTGTGAAGTGTGTAAACTTGGCGATTCACAGACCTGTACCCCTGGGGCTAATAATACATTTTATGTTAATTTAAAAAAGAAGAAGAAGAAGAAGAAGAAGACTACTATAAATCAAATGCTATGGTTTTCAGCAAAGAGTGTGTAATCAGGCATATTTTATTAAAGTAACCAAGTAAAATGAGGGTCGAAATTTGGAATAACAGAAAACATAAAAATCAGATATTTTAAAAAGAGATATGGGACAGTGTAGAGAGTATAGTCAATGATATTATAATAGTGTTATATGGTGACAGATGGTGGCTATATTTGTAGGGATCATAGAATAATGTATGGAGATATTGAAAACCTGAAACCAATGTAACACTGAATATCAACTATACTCAAATAAAAAAATAGTAAAAATAAAACATTTTAATTTAAAAAGATAAAAAGAGGGACAAGAATTTGAAATGTGAATTTCAAAAAGAGTAAAGATGAGGCTAAGTCATACTCTGAACCTTGAGGAAAACACCATTTTGAAAATTCTTCCCATTTTGAGAAAACTCAAATGAATCAATACCATAAAAGAACCCATTTTAACTGAGAGATGTAATGAATACTCAAGAAATAATTTTATGACAGGATAATTCTTCCCTATGAAACAGAATACAGAAACCAGGGGAAACACCTGGAAGCAAAATAAACTATACTGAAAATAAGAATTATGAAAAAGATAAATGATGAAAGATAAGAAAATTAGACCTGTGACAGAGACCTAGTGAAGAGAATTTTTAGCTTGTGGTTTAATGTTTTTGAGGATAATCTTGAGTTCATAACTGCCTTGAGACAGGCTGGTTGTAGGCAGGTTAGGCAAACCCCTAAGACAGACCTACTTTGGGCAGGTGGTGTTGGAGGAGGCAATGGGGCTGGACAAAGACAAATCCAACCATTTGACTAAAGTGTCTGTGAAGATGTTGAAGTCAGATGCAACAGAGAAAGACCTGTCAAACCTAATCTCAGAAATGGAGATGATGAAGATGATTGGAAAGCACAAGGACACCATCAACCTGCTGGGTCCTGCACACAGGACGGTCCTTCATACACTATCATGGAGTATGCCTCCAAAGACAACATACAGGAGTACCTGCAGGCCCAGAGGCCTCCTGACCTGGATTACTGTTACAATATCAGCCACAATGCAGCAGAGCAACTCTCCTCCAAGGACCTGGTATCCTGTGCCTATCAGGTAGCCTGAGGCATGGAGTACTTTGCCTCCAAGAAGTGCATACACCAAGACCTGGCCACCAGGGAAGTGCTGGTGACAAAGGACAACATGATAAAGATCTCAGACTTCAGCCTTGCCAGAGATATCACCACATCAGTTACTATAAAAAGACAACCAACAGTGGACTGCCTGTGAAGTGGACAGTCCCTAAGGCCATATTTGACCAGATCTACATCCACCAGACTGACTTCTAGTCTTTTGAGCTGATCCTGTGCAAAATCTTCACTCTGGAAGCCTCCCATATCCTGGAGTGCCTGTGGAGGTGGTTTTCAAGCTGCTGAAGGAGTCATTTGATGGATAAGCCAATAAGTGCACGAGAGAGGTATACACAATAATGAGGGGTGGCTGGCATGTGGTACCTTCAAGCTGCTGGTAGAAGAACTGGATCATACTGTGGCCTTGACCTCCAACCAGGAGTACCCGGACCTGTCCTTGGCCCTGGAACAATACTGTCTATGCTTTCCCAACACCCAAATCTCCACCTGCTCCTCAGAGAAGAATTGCACCTTCTCTCATGTGCCGTTGCCCAGGGAGGCCTATCTGCCCTGACACCCAGCCCAGCTTGCCAATGGTGGACTCAAATGACTAGTATCCCTATTACTCCTGTCCAGATTCCATCATAAGCTGTAACCCTTACCCCCCACCCTCCCTGTAAGACTCATTGCCTTCTCCTTTGTCCCTTTCCTACTGGCAGGAGCCAGCTGCCTACCTGAGGCCTTCACCCCTTGAAGTTCAACTCTCTTCCCCTTTCTCTTCCTCCTCCTTACAAACTGCTTATGAAAGAAAGGGACAGAGAGGCAGGTACTTTCTCGTGTCTACTTCCTTCCCTCCCATATGTTGGAGCAAGACCCCTCCCTGGAATCTGGTACCGCCTGGACGTTGTGGGAGTGGGAGATGAGGCATGCCAGTGAAAGCTGTCGGAGCTTTCCTGTTTTGGTTTTGTCTGCTTAGCATAATATATAAGACTGAGTTCTGGTGGCAGGGACCTAGTCCTTGGGGCTATAGCACTAGCGAGGGGAGGTCAACTGCTCTGGGCCTTGGCTAAGTGCAACCCCTGCTCCAGAGATATGGTGCCAAGGGCTTATTAATTTTGATACTAATTTGCTTTGCTGACAAATACCTGGTATCAAAAGATGGGAAGGCAAAGACTGGAAGCAGTGTTGTGACCATGGGGTCCAGCCCCAAACTATGAAGAAAACACAAAGTGTATAATTCTGAATAAGTATATATTTACACACATTTTTAAATAGATTGTTATCAAAGATTTAATCAAGGGGGAATATGCTCCTCGTGGCTGGGAAGCATCAGTTGCCATATATTAAAAACAAAGAAAAGAGGTGTCTGGGTGGCTTCCTCCATAAGTGTCCGTTCTTTTCAGGTCATGATCCCAGGGTCCTGGGATGGAGCCCCACATCAGGCTCTCTTCTCCTTTTCCCCCTTCACTGCTTACAGTTCCTCTTCCTGTATCTCTGTCTGTCAAATAAATAAAATATTAGAAAAAAAAGAAAGAAAGAAAATGTTTTTAAAAGGACTTTTTTTTTTTTAATTTTCTAGCGGTGTCTGGATGATTCAGTTGTTTCAGCAGATGTATGCCTTTGGCTGAGGTCATGATTACAGTGTACAGGGATCCAGCCCTGCATGGGACTACTTGCACGCCAAGGAGCTTGCTTCTTCCTCTCCCTTTGCACGTGATTCCCCCTGCTTGTGCGCCTCTTCTCTCTCTCTCCCTCTCTCTCGCTGTCAATAAAGAAAATAAAATCTTTTACTAAATAAATAAATAAATAAATAAATAAGTTCTAAACCTACTTTCAGTTTAGGTCCCTTAACAAAAACTGTTACTGCTTCATTTAAAAAAAAAAAAAAAGGTAATTTAGAAAGATGCTTCCAGAGCTAAAAAGCTGTTTTGTTTTGTTTTGTTTTTTGTCAGGATTAAATATAGAAGTGCTTTAAAATGTAAAAGAAAAAATATGCTATATTAACACTAATCACACTATAACTTTGGTGGTTATATCGAGATAATGAAAAGTGATTTTAAAGCAAATTTCATTATCAGACATAAAGATCAAGTCAAAATTACAGAAGAGTAAAAGGATGAATTCATAAGGGAGTATAATAATTCTTGACTTTTAATACTTAATAACATATTTGGGGATATATAGGGAAAAACTAAGAACAAAAATCATAACTTCTACCTTAGAAGAGAAATGGAAAAAAATTTCAACACCTGTATTTTAAGAGTATATGGTCATCAAATTGGTAAGATATGTAAGACTTAAACAAAATTATCAACTAACTAGATATGCTTGATATTACACAACACTCCCAACAACCGCAGACTACATATATCTTAAGCCATGATTTTCTTTGCAAAGGTCAACATTGATAATGTTCTAGTCATACCTCCGTGTACCAGGAAAGAAGTAGCATATTTCTTGAAAGACACATATATCAAAGCTCCATTGAGAAACCGTAAAGATGGAGAAGGGATTTGCAAATTATATATCTGATAATGGACATCTACTCTGATTATTAAAAAATGAATAAAAATAAAAAACCTTACTAATAACCAAACAGAGTATCCAATTTTACATGTGAAGAAAATTATTGAAGAGACATGTCACCAAAAGGATATGGATGGCTTATAAGCACATGACAAATTTCTCAACGTTCAGACTTTAAAGAAATACAAATTAAAGTCATAATGACACATGCTTACATATCTATTAGAGTGGAGAAATTTATAAAGGCTAATTGTACTTCGTCTGAGCTAGATTGAGAAGCAACAAAAAATCTAAACTGTTCTTGGCATATATCACGATACCACCACTTTGGAAAATAGTTTGAAAATTTTTTTAAATGCAAAATATGTTGCAGTTACACGAATAGCCATTTTACTTGTAGGCGTTTAACCAAGAGAAACAAACCCTATGTTCATACAAGGACTTGTATATGAACTTCATAGCAGCTTTATTTTTAAGAATTGAAAACAGTGGAAATGTTCATCAATGTCCATCAAAAGAGCAAAGACAAATTATGATCTATTCATTAAAGAGATTACTATTCAACATCAAAATGAACTATTTACAATTGGAGATTCTCAAAGTAATGATGCTGAGAAAAGAAAAGCCAGGCAATGAATAATATATACTGTGTGATTCCATGACTATAAAAAATCTAGAAAATACAAATTTATATATAGTCACAGTCATCAAATATAGTGGTGTGATTTTAGTGCCTTCTTCTGTGCTCCCATAGCTTCCTACACTTGGATCTCCGACATTTGTTACACCATGTGAAAATATGAACTCTTTTTCTTTATTCTGTCTTACTAGAATAAGAATCCTTGAAATTTTATGGACATTTGAACTCTCAGTTATTAGCAGAACTTCTATCACACAGTAAGTTTCCAAATATAAAAGCCAGAGTTTTACAATGACTTCTAAGTTTTTACATGATCTAGCCACTCATTTAACCTCTGTGACCTCTTTCCCTGCTACTCTTCAGTCACTCACAGTGGCCTCCTTGGTATTCCTCAGATATGCCAGGCACGATCCAACCTTATGGCCTTCAAGATAGCCAATTGCTTTGTCTGGAGTGACCTTATTGCTGATAGTTCTGGGCAAATTCATCACCTTTCCATACCTTTGTTCAATTGTCAGCTTCATTGTAACTACCCTGATCTTCTTAATAAAAATTTTAACTCCCCATCCCCTGCCTAGCAACCTTGATTTTTCTCACCCTGATCTAATTTTTCCCCATTGTACTCATCATTTTTGAATGCACTATGCAATTTTTATTAAGGTTTATAGCTTTTAATTGTCTCACCCATTAAAATAAACGTTCTACAAAGCCAAGTATTTCATTTACCAGTGTAGTCTGAAGTAATATCTGCCATATAATAGGTTCAATAGACAATTGGTAAATTTCAGAATAAATTAATGTTGAGAGTATACTGAACTTCATAAGTCATTTCAATGATTTTTTCCAAAAAATAAACTATGTAAAACATACCTTAAATTTACTTTCAAAATATTTTATAGCATATAATGGACAATATACATAAGCCTTAAAGAAACAATCATATAAATAACCATTTCACACCTACTTAAAAACTGCATAATACCACACTCCTAGATCCTCTCTGAACGCTCTAAAATAACCCTTCAAAGGAAATACATTTTTAAAAATAACAGATTTTTTGTCAAATAATTTTAAAAAATAAAAGTTTTATTCATCTGTGCAGATCATAATAAATGCTTTTAATAAGCATGAAATTATAACTCTGAAGTGTTCTAAAATGAAACCACCTGCTAAGGGTGAGAGAACAAAAATAAACATCATTTTTCCAAATAAGAGGAATTTATTACCTTTGAATCAAAGCATGTGGATTTGTTCAAACTGGCAATAAAGGAATATGGAAACACAAACCATAGAAAGTCATATTTTAGATTTCTAAAAGACTTTGAAGTGAAGAGTATACATTTTTTAAATGCTACATAATGCTACATAATGACAAGATGACAGGTTGTGACAATTAGCATTTTAAAAGCTCTACTCATGATGGAACGGAAGGTGTCATTTCCCTATAATTTTATATATGTCATTAATTTACTATATCTGGATACAACATATTACCAAACAGATGTTCATCAAAAACTAAATCACTTTTAATGGAACATAATAATTTGAACCTACATCTATTAATCATTTTTTTCGATCTAACATTTATAGTCTCACTAAACATTTTATCAGTTGTCGACAAAAATAAAAAATATATCGGATAAAAAGTCGTGTTTGGAAAAGTAGGTTTTTTCCAAATTTGCATTTAAATGAAAATATTTGCCGATATTTTTAAAACTTTAAATTTAATTTTATATATACCTAACCTATCAGATGATATAAAATTTCGGAGAAAATATGACATTTTTTTATCTTGGTTGAAGGTATTAATAAAGAGCAACTGTTTGTATTATTTGTATTGTGATATCTTAGTTAATAAACATGAATAACTGGTATAAAATGTGTTTTTTTTTAAATTTTATTTATTTATTTGACAGAGATCACAGGTAGGCAGAGAGGCAGGCAGAGAGAGAGGAATGGAAGCAGGCTTCCTGCTGAGAAGAGAGCCCATTGTGGGACTCAATCCAGGGAACCTGGAATCATGACCTGAGCCGAAGGCAGAGATTTTAACCCACTGAGCCACCCAGGCGCCCTAAAATATGTTTTTTTAATATAGAATTATAGTTCTTGCCAAAATATGGAACTAGCTGGAACAGAATGCCTCCTTCAAAGTCAGCTCTGGAGAAATTATGCAAGTGTAATATAGAACTATTTCAGGTATTAATCAAAAACAAAGAAATGATGATAAATTCCTTAAAAGACTCAAAGTTGCTCTTGACTGGTATGTTTCAAGCTCTATTCCTGGTTTGAGGACAGGTTTTAACAGGCCTGTCACGGTAGATATCAGCTGGATGTTTAGAGGCTATCAGGACTGTGCAAAAACCTTGAAGGGGTAAAGACTTGAAAATTCTTTAGATAGATTAACTCCCTAAGGCATTATTCCTCCACACATTTTCCTCTAAAAAATTAAGGCTGATGGATGAGGGGCACCTGAGTGACTCTCTCATCACGTGTGTGGTGGGTTAAGCCTCTGCCTTCATCTCAAGTCATGGTCTCTGGGTCCTGGGATGCAGCCCCACATTGGGCTCTGCTCAAAAGGAAGCCTGCTTCCCTCCCTGCTTGCCTGGCTCTCTGCTTACTTGTGATCTCTCTCTCTGTGTCCAATAAATAAATAAAATCTTAAAAAATAGGCTGATGGATGATAAATTATGAAAATGGCTCCCTCCAAATTATGCTTCTTCATAAGGATTTAAGAATTTAAAATTGTAAGAATTTAAAATTGAAACTTGATCGTAGGATTTATCTTATAGAATAACATCAAGTGAAGGCAGTTATTATTAGTTCTGAAGCATTTGTGATTCTGAATTCTTGGCCTCATTAGTAAATTTATTTTTAAACTCTCCCATGGAGTGGTGATTGGCCTTCAGTCTTTCATTGATGCAAATCATTGGGTCAAATGAGATATGTGTGCCCAGAACTATATATAATCTTCTTTGTATTTCTTTTTTTTAATATATATAATTTTTTATTTTTTATAAACATATATTTTTATCCCCAGGGGTACAGATCTGTGAATCACCAGGTTTACACACTTCACAGCACTCACCAAAGCACATACCCTCCCCAATGTCCATAATCCCACCTCCTTCTCCCAAACCCCCTCCCCCCAGCAACCCTCAGTTTGTTTTGTGAGATTAAGAGACTCTTCTTTGTATTTCATTGGAGATGGCATTGCTGAGATTTGTTCAATTGGATTTGGACAGATGTTTTAATAGTCACTTCTAGAGTTGGCCCTGGAGAATATCTTCCTTTTTTTCTCTTCCCGATTCTCTGAAAAACCTTGACTAATTCACATTATCACAGTGATATCACAATTCAAGTTTTTCCAAACACTATAGCTGCAAAATAGAAGGAAGCTACTCAGAATGTAATGCTATTGTGAATGATTGAGAAAGTAAACATTATTATAATTAAGCTACCAGGTTTCAATGTATTTTATTGTTGCTTAGAAAATCCTAGCATACCCAGACTTTACAGAGATTTGATGATCCTAAGGGGAGCTGAACTCATGGACCAAAATAACTATGCACATAAAAGTACAATTACTTACCTAAAAAAGATGATGTGGTTAACTTTATATGGCAATCCAAGTGTTATTGGAACAGGAATTAAAAAAATAGCTTAGGGGCGCCTAGGTGGCTCAATGGATTAAGCCACTGCCTTCAGCTCAGGTCATGATCTCAGAGTCCTGGGATCAAGTCCTGCATCAAGCTCTCTGCTCAGCAGGGAGTCTGCTTCCCTCTCTCTCTCTCTCTCTGCCTGCCTCTCCATCTACTTGTGATCTCTCTCTGTCAAATAATAAATAAATAAAATCTTTAAAAAAAGAATGACTGTACTTCTAAAAAATAGCTTAAAAGTATATGATTAAATAATGATATACATATACAAAGAAAAGAAAGATATTATACTGTGAATATAAATTAAGTGAAAATTGTTGAAATAAAGAATACAATAAATGGAGACTAAGATGAATATAGCTTTAAAATGAATAAATCAGTTGGGAAAAACAAAAAAAACAAACAAAATAATGACTTCTGCCCAAATGCAGCAGAAGAGAAAAAAAAATAAAGAAAATATTTAAATAAGTACTGAGATAAATTTTGGAGAATTAAAGAAAGATGAATGATACCAGACTTAAAAGAATGCCAAACATGAGAAATCAGAAACAAAACCAAAGAAAAACCACACACACAAAAACCTCCCATATGTATTATGGTGAGTTTTAAGTATATCAAAAACAGAGAAGAGCATAAATGATGCCCAAGAGAAGAACAGATCACCTAAAATGTATAAGAATAATACTGACAGCAGAATTCTCAATAGTAATCGCATATAAAGGAGACAGCTGGGTGTTTGTATAGATGGAAAAGATATTTGAAACTAGATATTATACATCAAGCCAACTTTTTGATTAAATTTGAGAGTACAGTAAAAATACAATGAAGCATGTTAGGTCTTAGAACATTTATCACACAGAGACACACATTTTAGAAAACTTCCTTGGAGGACAGCTCAATTTAGATAGAGAAAACAGAATTATGTACTCAAAGGCACATTTTGAAGGAAGGATTGAATATAGTCTGCACTGCAAATATTCTTTAATCCTTATGTTCTGAATTTCCTAAATTTAAGAAGTATTTGTTCAAATATTTATCTTTAAATAAACCCTAGGAGACTTTTTCTTGGATTCTGGAAAATCAGTCCATTTGGATACAAATCTTTTTGTCACTGATGGAAATTTTGATAGCTCTTAACTGTGGAATGCCTAATGTATTGTTACAGCAATTGTGATTTGCCAATACATGGGAGATGTGTGTGTTGTGTGTGTTTATTTTAATTTTTGATGGTTTTACTCTTCTATGAGATTTTTAAGTAGACATAATTTTAATAAATTATGATTTGTTGAAATTTATCTGAGGTTATATATAATAAAATGAAATTTGTGTGAACTAAAGGAGTGCGTCTCCATTTTTTTTTTTTAAAGATTAGACTGGTCTTTAAAAATTGTCCAAAGAAGTACATTATATTCATTATTAAATTTGATAATATACAATAAAGTATTTATGGTCATATGGAACCATATCAAATTCTACTATTAATTCATATTAATAATTACCATAAGAGGAAAAAGGGATATTTTTCAAAATGAAAATTAGTGTATTTTTCAGAATATGCTATAGTGTTATTCACTGAACAGAGGGAACAAATGTCAAAGTTTAACA
>NW_026739507.1:0-31229 GCF_022355385.1 Mustela nigripes
GTGGTCTATTACAGGAGGTTCAAATCTCCCTTATCTCAGACACAATGGTTGCAGGGATTACCCTCTTGCAGGAATAAATAATATTTAAATGTTATGAGACTTAACAGCCAGAGCACTGTAAGTTGCTTTTCTTTTACCTGTAAATTAGGGTCGGTGTGTCATATAAGGACAGAAACCATGATCTACACAAATGAAACCTAATTAGGATGTTAACATCTAATAGAAAATCACTGGGCAATATGCATGAGATACAGACTCTTGCCAGGAAGATATCTAAATCTGTAAAAATAATAATGTCTAACTAAAAATATTTATCAATATCTCTCAAGAGTTTGAGTTCTGTTCTGCACCCTCTATACACACAGGGATACTTTATTTTTTAGTAATAATGCGAGTGGGTCATATGTACACCCATTAGTGTTTTCTCTGTTTTGTATCTTTTACTTACGAGGTAGGAGATTCAAAGAGCCATTTGGTATAAGCTTGGAAGTTAAGGACATCATATGGAAATCTGAAAATTGCTGATGTTTTGAATGTAGCTACCTTCAAAATCCAAAAGAAAGGAGTGAAAATTATTCTGTTTTGGTGTATACCTTAGTGATTTATACATATTATCTCATATAATTTTCACAGCAATGTTATAAAGTGATTATTAATTTACTTCTTTTATAGATATTGAATCTTAGGTATAAAAAAATCATGTTATTTAACAGGGTATTCAATTGATAATAAAATTTATCCAGAACATAAAAATAAAACACAAGGACAGCTGTGTCCTTTCAATATTCAATCATCATCTAACAAGCCAACACAGCTATTGTCTTCATAATAAACTTTATTTTTTATAATAAGGAACTTTAACTTATTTACTATTGACTGATAGTGATTGACACTGAGTTACATGCTAATTTGTAGATGTCTATCTGATAGGAATGCAAATGATTCTTGTCCAATAGAAAAAATAACCTCAGATGTATCGGTTTTATGCTCTGTAGAAAACTAGCATTTGTGTCTAACTTCCAAACTTATTTTAGCATGTTTTTAGTGATAGACTACATCAATCTCTGTTCCTCAAGTAGTCTTTGAACCAGCTTTACCATATTGCTGGTTTCCTCATTAATGAGTTGGATCACTTTTGACACATGCTCTCTCTATATCTATATAACAGTCATGTTTTTAACTTTTTGGAAGTTATTACACTGTGATACAGATGATATTTGGAAAAACCCAGGTTTGATCCACTATTGCTGACATTTTAGAAAAAGCCTTAATACCTCTCTATTACATAAAGCCTAAGTTCTCTTTATTTTCTCAAGCTGATTCATGATATGTTAAATCAAAACTAATCATATCAACTTCCTATAGCAATCAGTGTGGCATTGAGCCAGGTCTAACTCATCCGTAAGAGAAGTCTGAGATTATATAACACCAAGTTCTTATTTATATAGCTTTTGTTTAAAGGAAATAAATGACTGAAAAGTGTGATCACAGAAACACGATTCTGAAACAGACAAGAATCTTAGTGATCGTCTCACTCAATCCCTGTGTTTAAGGTAAGGAAGTTGCTATCTAGGACGAAAAGGGTCCTGCACAAGGTCACATCACAACTGGAAGGTCAAGATGACCAAATCCCAAATCCTTCCCCACTGCTGCTACTCCACATTGCTTCTAACAAGGGAGATAAAGAATCTACAGACAACGAGAACCATTTAATGAACTAGAGGACACAGCACTGGCTAGCATTTCCAGCATTCCCTCCCTACCTGGAAAGGACAGAAGTGAAATAATGAGTCAACCATAGTGCAGCAGGGACCGGAGTATGAAAGAAGTAAGAGTAACAAGAAAAATACCATCAACATTGAGCACTGGATAGACAGCTCATTGATGCCCCCCTTACCTTGGTCATGAAGCACATTGTGAATAATGGAGCAGATCATGAGATCCTGACAAAGCCTCAGTTCTCTCCTCTGAACAATGGAGAACTCTTATCTACCTGATGGACTTTTTATGAATTTCAAGTGAGACAATGTATTACTGTATTTACTATAGTGCTTAGCAGTAAAAAGAAGCTACCATGGTTATGATTATAATTATTTTCAGTCAACAACTAACACCACCCCCTCTACTACCACAGGCCCAGCCTCACCGTACCAGCCACAAATGCACCATCTCCCAGCTTCTTCTGGAGAAACCAATGGCATCGCCTGCTGATTAACTCTGCTCTGGCCTCTACATCTCCAGATATGTTGGTAAAGCTGATTTCTAGCAAGTAAGCCTTTTTCTCAAAGAATCACATTAGTAGAGAAACTGTAAGACAAACAATAGCAAAAGTATTTTTCTTTTTATTTATTTATCTTCCTAAACTAAAGGCTTATTAGCAGGATTTGCAACTCAGAAAGAGGGGACCAAAAAGACAAGAATTAAAATATAGTTAAAGACATATTAATAGTCTCTCATGGTTCACCTCCCCTTCCAATTTCCCTCAGCTCCCTTCTCCTCTCCATCTCCCCGTGTCCTCCATGTTATTTGTTATGCTCCACAAATAAGTGAAACCATATGATGATTGACTCTCTCTGCTTGACTTATTTCACTCAGCAATCAGACCATTCTTGTTTTGACTATGTGATATGGCTGCAGGAGTCCTGTCCCAGCGACACCAAGTCCCAGCGACACCAATGTCAGCTCTGCCATGATCTGTTTGATTTTCTTACCTTGGGAAGATCTGCAATTAGAAAACCTTATTTATTTATTTATTTTGGAATCCTTTTAAAGTCATCCGTATATTTTGTGAGGGCTAGTTTATTAGATAAACTAAATTAGATAATTAAATACCACGTAAAATTAGATAGCATGAGATATAAATCCAGTAAACCTGGCATAAAGAAATGGCCATGTGTTGCCAGATGCTAGAATAGCGGGCAGGGTGGATGCCAGAGTTGATTCCTGCTACCACCCACCCCCAAGCCAGAAGCCCCTGTCTTCTTGTAGAAATGTCCCCGACGGGTAAGTGAGGCCTGGCCATCTGACATAGCTGCCTAGTAGTGCTGGTGTTTCTGTCAATCCATATATTGAATATTAGAATTGCATATTTCCCTGTTTTTAGGATAATATGCATTTGTCCTGACAAACAGAATCCCACCTGTTTGCAGAGGGAGAGAGAACCATTATGTTGCAAAAGGACCACTTTTTTTTTCTTTTGGGTCCCTTTTGATAAAATAAGCATTTACTCTGTCCTATTTTCCAATGCTCTCGAAAGTCTTCTGCAACCTTTGCTGGTAGATTTATTACGTTGATGGATGAGAGCCCTCCTCCCCCACCCCTATATCAATAGTACAACACAGAACATGAGGATCCTGTTTGTAAATCATCAGCACTGGGAGCTTGATAAACAGTTTTAATACTAAATGCCAAATAATTGTGTTTGTAGATGTGTCAAAACAGATGGTCCAGTGTTGTTCTTTTCTTACTTCTCAGACTCCAAATGAAACAGTGCCCTCTCTAGGATCTCCCTTCTTCCATGGACAGCCCCTGTGGCTCAGTCCCTGGGGGGCTTGCTGACGCACCATGTCCATTCTGTTCCTCCAGAGGCCAGAGAGCTACTGCCTTTCATTATTTCCTGCTTGCCTTGGACCAGCGTCTGGACTCCAGCCATGTCCCCCAGCTCTCTTGACTCCTCCACTGGGTAGTGTCTCATGTCCAGAATTTCTCCTGGCCTGAAATAGTTGTAGGATGCTGAAACCCCCAATTCAGCTTGGAGTTCTGTTGGATTGTTTGCCTGGCATCTTCCGAATAGGCTCAATACCTAGCACCATGGTTATTAACTTTGTTGGGGGGGAAGAGGGCATCAGTCCGTTAGAGGATCTATGGAATGTTTAATCAGAAAAATACTCACAGGGGCGCCTGGGTGGCTCAGTGGGTTAAGCCTCTGCCTTCGGCTCCGGTTATGATCTCAGGGTCCTGAGATTGAGCCCCGCATCAGGCTCTCTGCTCAGCGGGGAGCCTGCTTCCTCCTCTCTCTGCCTGCCTCTCTGCCTACTTGTGATCTCTCTCTTTCTATCAGATAAATAAATAAAATCTTTAAAAAAAATACTCACACACATAAATGATGGATAGAATTTCAAAGGGAAGGTTAGCTTATATCCCTTCTGAAATTCATCGTAAGCTAGAACTTTTTAGAGAACTAAATTTTTACTGACCTGTTATCTTATCAACCAGTTCATAGGGGAACTGATTGTTTCAGTTTTTACATTTTCAGTGTGTATTTTTTCAATGGGTTTGCTTTGAACAGTTATAAAATGTTTATGGCATGCCTATTTATACGGCCTTAAACAGTTAAGGACTGTTCATTATGGCATACTGTTTATCCTTAAAGACATAGTTACAAAGGGCCTGGCTTTATAATTTGCTTGTCACTGAAGTCTGTACACAAGATTCAAGTTGTTTACCCAAAATCCATCTCTATCCTTCTTCCCCACCAAGAGAACGCTGATTATATTGAGGGTGGCAATGTGCCCAGCTGAAAATCTATGTTTTCTAGCCTCCCTTGTGGACAGCGACGGCCACGTGGCTAGATTATTGCCAATGCCTATCTAAGGAATCCTCCTTAAAGGCCAACTCAGATGGAATTGCTCTTTTGGCTCCCCTTCCCCATACTGTTCTTTCTTTTTCTTGCCCAGAATACAGATGTCATGGCTGGAGTTCCTGCAGCCATCTTAAGACCACGAGGCAACCTTGGGAATGAAAGCCATACCCTCTGCATGTAGCAGAACACAGAGTTAGGAGATTGAGAAACGTATAACCTTGAAGCTTCTAACTAGCCTCGGGCTTCCTTGCTTTGGATCGCTGGTCTTCAAGTTACATGAGAGAAAAAAACCCTGATCTTGCCCAAACAAGTAAATAAATAAATAGCTATGTTTGAACACAAACACATACATATGCACACGTACATGCATCCATGCAGCTTACCCATTTCTTAACTATTACAGTTTCTTAAAGATTTTTTTTTTTACTTTTATGAATGTTAAGTAGAAGATTATCCCTCATAGGAAACTGATAATTTCAGCAAATTTAGCAAAATCTTCTCAAAATGAGAAGATTTTGATATCAACCTACTTGCAAAGCATCACCAAAAATATACATAGCAGTGTACAGCATACAAATAATATATTTCTTCAAAAATTCCTAGTTTAGAAGTATTAATGTCTCTTGATGTCTCCTCCCACTTCCTTCCTCCCCCAAATCTACTTCCCAAGAATAACCATTCATATCCCTTTCTTACTGCTGCTCTCTAATGAATTACCACAAACTCAGTGGCTTTAAAAAAGAACCCCCCAAATTTATTATCTTACATTTCTGAAAGGTTGCAAATCCAAAATGGGTTTCACTGGGCTAACATCAATGTTCTGCCACGGCTGAGTTTCTTTCTGGAGGTTCCAGGGAAGAATAAGTTTCCTTGGCTTTTCTAGGTCCTAGAAGCTGCCCGCATCCCTTGGCTCCTGGGCCCCTCCCATCCTCAGAGCCAGCAGGGGCTGGCTGAGTCCTTCTCACATGACATCACCAAGACACTGACTCTTCTGTTTTTCTCTGTCCCTTATAAAAACACCTGTGATTCCACTGGGACCACCTGGATAAGGCAGGACCCCCGCCTCGCCTCAAATCCTTAATTTAATCATGCCTGCAAAATTCCTTGTGTCATGGGGTTCTGGGAGTTAAAATGTGGGCATATTTGAGGGCCATTATTCTGTCTATCCCACCACTGTTACAGGTTTGGTGCATCTCTATGAACACTTTCAGGGAATGTATTCAATTACACTTGTATTTTAACATATTTTGTCAAAACAAGACTTCTTACTATTCTGTAAATTGCTTGTTTTCTCTTAAGAACATATCAAGTGAAACTTTCCACATCAGAATCCATAGATCCAATAAGGTGCTGTTTTTTTTAATTAAAGGAAAGCTTCCTTTTGAAAGTTTGAGAAAACATTTGTTTTTCTGTTGAAAAAATAAAAAGAAGGAAAAAAGAAAATTCTAGGAATCTTTCCTAAGGCTACGTGAAGGGAAAAATGAATGTTGGGGGCAGAGGGGACACCTGGCTGGCTTAGTCCGTAGAGCATGTGACTCTTTATCTCAGGGTCATGAGTTTGAGCCCCACACTGGGGACAGGGAGCACTTAAAAAATAACAAAAGTAGGAATTTCAAGAGAAACCTTCTCATCTATTTATATATTGCCGGTGAGTGTGATATTTCAGGAGGCAGTTGATACCCAATTTCGTTCAGCTTAGCTTTGTTGAAAACACCGGAAGTTGTCTGCTGTGGATGTTTTGTTGCTTACACACTTTCTTCTTACCAAAGGCATCTGAATTCCCTTGCAGAATTACCATTTCCCAGGGGACAAAATTTATTGGGATTAAAATAGGCACCCTGACCATCTCTTAGCCAATGGTGGCCCTATGGCCACAACTAAGCCAGTCAAGTGCACCCGCTTCAAAATCTAAACTTTGATCAGAGCATTACAGACTAAATTCATTTGTTGAAGCCCTAACCCCCGATGTAATGGCATTTGGGGCCTTTGGGAGGTGATTAGGTTTAGATGAGGTAATGAGGGTAGGGTCTTCACCTTCATTGAAGTGGCCCTTATAGAAAGAAGAAGAGAGAGAGAGCCCCCTCCCGCATGACCACGCATCAAAGAAAGGCTAGTGAGGGCCCAGCAAGTAGCAGGAAGAAAGTTCTCCCCAGGAACCAAATCTGCCAGTGCTTTGATCTTGGGCTTTCCAGTCTCCAGAAGCTTGAG
This sequence comes from Mustela nigripes, assembly GCF_022355385.1. Lineage (NCBI taxonomy): Eukaryota > Metazoa > Chordata > Mammalia > Carnivora > Mustelidae > Mustela > Mustela nigripes. The sequence goes on from NW_026739507.1 coordinate 6,791, forward strand.
AAATAACTCTTCTGTTGTATCTGCTACACGGTCTACAGTATTTTGTTGTGGCAGCCCAAGCAGACGAGGACAGAGAATGGCAATTAAACTGAAAATGGTTGACATTCATGCATCACGCAGAGGCTGTGAAAAGATGAAAAACAGGGCGAGTACTCAGTGAAACAGAAAACAAAACCTCTAAAAACAACATTGAATCAGGTCTCCAGAATTGTAGCAAAGGATGATGTCAGGAATTGTCACTTCTGCCGTGTGGTGGACAAGAGCCATTTGCTGAGATCTCTTGTTTTTATCATTGGGGTAAAAGGTCAGGGTAGTCCTCGGAATTGCTCAGGTCCTCCCGAGAACACCGAGTGCCTTAGCTTTGGTAACCTGATATTATAATTTAGGGAAGTATGTTCCCTACTGCACCTAAAGGGCGGTGCCCACCTGCTCCTGTATTGTGTGGCCAGACCAGCCGCGTTTCAGAGGTAGTCAGTATCTGAGCTGGGGCAGGTGGGGGGGCAGACAACAGGTGCTCAAAACCCCTGGAAGGAAGCATATATTCCTTAGGAATCACTGACTGAGAAACCAAAAAGGAAAAGCAGCGGAATGCTTTGCCTAATGAAGCAGTGGTTTTATAGCTATTTGATAAAATAACACAGAGTAAATGAATGCATTACGGTCATCAGAACTCTTGGTTGTAAATACTGGAAACCCTTGACTTACCCTGAGCAGGAAAGAGGGATCATAGGAAAGATATTGGAGGCACAGAATAGAGAAAACAGGGGGTGGACCAACCCCCCAGAGGCAGGGGAGGCCAAAGAGGGCTTTGGGGACCTCAGGACACCACCCTTTGTATCACTTGCTTCTGCAAGTTGGCTTTGGCCCTTCCGACCAGCTCTCTTCTGTGTGCTGGAGCTACACATCTGTTTCAGGCATCATCCCTAGCAAAGAAAGGGCTCTGCCTCCACTCCTAGCTCCCCTTTGAAAACCCTGGGGAGGGCTTCTAACTGGTTTAGCTTTCATAGCCTCTTGGAGCCATCACGAAAGCCGGTGCATAATACATGATGATTAACCACATTCCTGCCCTGGTGACAGGAACAGAGAAGTCACGGCTCTATAATTAGCAGTTCACCCCAGAACCCCGCGGTTGCAGTGAAGAAAGAGCAGTTCCCTCTGAAAAGCGAGGGAGTTGTTACCAGGAAGAGCAATAAGCAGGATTGGGTAGGTAGAGAGTCAACCAAACCTGTCTATGGGGTTTAGAAGTACAGCTGAGTGTTCAACAGGACTGCAGAAAGAAAGAAGCTATGTATCATTTGGTTTCAGAAACAGACATTCCCTCAAAAGAGAAGACAAAATAGTATTTATTCAACAAGTATTTATATAGTTTAAAATGAGCAAAGACTGTTTACTCCTGAGTTTTGATCACTGACTGGTGTTCTCAGGGAGGTGCTGGTGTTTTCTTCCTCTGCACTGAATATGGAGTCCCTTCTAAATTTGGCTTAGCAAGATCACTTCCGGAGGGTTTTGTACTATGTGCAGGAGAGAGAGGAAAAGCCACTGCACGATTGCTCCCAGTGTGGATTTTTTTGGTAAATTCCATTCTAGAGGGACTACTGCATGTATTACCAAAGGAAAACGTACGAATCTGTAGAGCTACACCTTGAAAAGTGTTTAAAATACCAAGAAGTGTGTGTGTGTGTGTGTGTGTGTGTGTGTGTGTATTTGTACCCATAAATGTGCAAACTCTTCTGTACGGTGAAAGGTAAGGGGGGTTTAGTAACTGAATAGCTCAACAAATTTAAAGGAAAAAAGAACACCTATTAAGTTGACTTATAACATTTATTTCTCCTGCATCATGAAAATGTTGATTTCATTAATCATAGTTGTTGGCCAATGATAGCAATTTCAAAATAATCCCTTGATAGTTGACAGCCCTGCCAACTATTTCTGTAGTTATTAAAGTATTCCTCTTCTTACAGTGTAAATGTGTATTCCTGCATTTTTTTCAAAGTTCAATTTTCACGTTCTTTATAAACTAGTGAAAATAACTTTCTTTTTACTGTTTTTCCCATTTTTACTATTATTACCAATATGTATTGCTTAGGCCTATCATCGAAAATTTTGTTATTTTTCTCCACAAATTTATTTTTGTAACAAGTGACAAATAAGTATAGGTAGACAAACTTGTTTTTTTTTTTTTTTTTTTTTTGAAGATTTTATTTATCTTATTTGGGAGAGATTGCAGAGAGAAAGAGAGAGAGAGCACAACTGGGGGGTAGGGGATGGGCTGGGGGCAGAGGGGGGGGAGAAGCAGGCTCCCCGCTGAGTAGGGGGCCCAATGTGGGGCTCAATCCCAGGGCCCTGGGATCAAGACCTGACCCGAAGGCAGAGGCTTAACTAACTGAGCCACCCAGGTGCCCTGATAGACGAACTTATAATGAAAACTTACCATCTTTGTTTGGGCTCCCCAATGAGCAGACTCCAAAATAAGGACTGGTCTGCATGTGATTTACTTGGTGATCTCAGGAGCTCACGGGATCGAATGGGCTAAAAAAGAGAAGATGAAGTGAAAAGCCAAGAATGCATGTGTTAATGAGCAAGCTACCACTCTGGGCACCTGAGGCTTCCCTCCACTGTGGGTCCTCTGCAAAACTATGTAGAACATGTCTCTGAACCAATCCTACTGAAGAGGTGGGGAAGTTGGAGCTTTTGCCTTCTATTTCTGGAAACTCAACGGTTAAAAGTTGACTCTGAAGGCATTACGTCCTTGCACTTCCAGGTTACCCAAAGTGTGGGCTGAGAGGAGTCTCTGGCAGAGAAGCAGGTAGGAGGCTATCCAGTGCATGGATATGTTTACTCCAGTTTGCAGGGGAACAAAGAGGTGGACAAGTGACATGAGTGTGTCAGTAGTGATTACCATGTTCACTCCTTGCTCTGATCAGAGGCCCTACACCCACCTCAGGTTTACTCTGTTACTGACATTTCGCGGTTGTACCTGGCTGTGATTTCCAAATAATACTGAAAAGAGCAGAATTAGTGGGACGCTCTACCATCTTCACTGCTGTACTCGGTCCCATGGCCATGTTCCATACTCATCATCTCTCTCTTCTCCCACCTGTTCTAGAATTCCCTGACCTTGAGCTAGCAGTCACTAGGTTAAGTTGCTTGCTCTGTAGGATGACCAGACTTTATATCTGAGCCATTGAAGCCTGGTGTCCTTGCTATTGTCAGGCTCTTGTTGCCTCCATCACCATTCTACTCTTATCACCGGGCATTGAAGCCCTAAGTGGTACCACAGGGAATCCCCCAAGTTCCAGACATCTTCCTTGCCCCTTTGTATTGCAGCAGTTCCAACTCTCCAAGATAATCAGAGTCAGGTATCCCCACATTAGGGTAATTCCAGGTTTGCCTGCTGATCTATCAACATGAGAATCGCTAAACCAACCAGTGGCAGTCAGTTGCTTAGATGCAGTGGGCACCTAGGTGGCTCAGTTGGTTGAGGGTCTGCCTTTAGCTCAGGTCATGGCCCCAGGGTTCTGGGATTGAGCCCCGCATTTGACTCCATGCTCAGTGGGGAGTCTGCTTCTCTCCTTCTGCTCTTCCCCGCTTGTGTTCTTTTGCTCTCTTTCTCAGATGAGTGAGTGGAATCTTTAGATAATAGTTTAGATGCAGTGAAGCCAATAATAGATCCCTATGGGAAGTTGTTCCCCTCTATACACATTTCCTGAGATCAAGGTCTCTGATCAGGAAGAGCCTGAAGTTATAAGGATTAGAACCATAAATTTTCACTAATGGTACCACATTGGGAGTATGGTGAATGGGGCCACTCCGACTTGGATCCTTTAGTTACCATTCCTGTGTATCCTAGGTACTGGGGACACAAAACATATAGTGTATGTATCTATCATCTATCTATCTACCTATGTAAACTAACTCTATATTTCTATATATATCTCTATGTATAAACCAACTAGGTCATTGGTTTAACATACACCACCTCCTTGAGAATGGCCCAATCATGGGAGGAGTCATCCCTAGGCTGATGGTTACGCTGAGTCTATAAGAAGCTATTTAAATCCTTTCTCAGGTCCCCTCAAAACCAACAGTGTTCTCATAAATGGGTCAGAGTAGTATTTTCTAGGGTAGTCATTTTTGCCTCAAATATCCAAAGTAGCTCTCCAAGTGCCTTGCCTCTTTCTTGGTGGTAATAAATGCCATGTATCCTTTTAGATGAGATGTCCTAGACCTTTGGACCCTTAAAGCCTTCCCTGCTGTGACAGGACTTGGAAGCTTTGTAGGGTTTCTCTCTCAACCTCTGGCATGAAGTATTTTACTAACGCAACCAGCATACTTGCTCCTTCCTAAAAACTAAGTCCAGTTGTCATGCCGTCATTCATATATAATGGGACAGTATGATGTTGTACAGAATGTGAAGATGATCTAGGTCCTTGTAGACAATATCATAAGAGGAAGGAGGAAAGTTAGCCTATCCCTAGGACCAGGCAGCAAATGACAAATAAGATGCATCCATAAACAGCAGCCTTTGGCATTTAGCAGAAGGCTATTGCTAAAGCAGTGTGTATTCCACAAAAGAAAGACAGAGGTGCTCGTTCACTGTCAGCACTAGTCTCCCACCGAAGCAACCCATGTACTTGTTCTTCATGTGCCTTGGCTTTCTTACAGCCTGGTGGCCTCAGGGCAGTTGGTCTTCTTACCTGATGGTACCAGCTCACAAAGGCAAATGTCTCCATGAACAAGGCCAAAGCCGCATCCCCTTTTATGACTCAACCTTGGAAATCACACAGCATGACTTCCACTGCACACTGTGGGTTAAAGCAAGTTAAGTCAGGTTCAGATTCAAGGGGTGGGGAATTAGACTCCATCTCTCGATAGGGGAAGAGAAAGTTGGCATGTTAGAAGAGCCATTGGGACAATGGATATTGTTGCAGCCCTCTTTAGAAAATAAAATCTATCACATCTCTCACAGTGTGACTCAGGCTGCGCTGAGACCTGTCCCTAGTTTTTGGCATAGAGGCAGTGAGGGGAGGGAAGAGCAGACGTTGAGGTAGACAAGCATAATCAGCGAGGCATCTGCTTCATCTGCTTCAGAGAAGGACTTTCTAGGGTCTTTTGGCAATGGGAAATTGTTTTCTTCAACCACCAAGGAAAAGGATACTAGCCTGGCTGGTTCAGGGACATTTCAGGGTTTAAGTCTCTCTAGTGCATCTACCCACATGCCTTCATCTCAGGTCTGAGGGTTCATTTCCTCCCTCCCGGGGCTCTGACTTTTATCCGAGAGGACTGCCTGTCCTGTACCTTCAATCTCCTTTGCAGTTTGGTTGTTCTTACAATCAGACCCGGGTTTTCAGAACGGTCTGCCCTCTGTGAGAAATGGGGATCTCCAAGGAGGCTTTTTTGGGATTTCATTCCTATGTTCTGAGTTGATAGCTGGATGATGTAAACCTATCATTCTCTTTCCTCAATGCTTCTGGCCCGTGAACAAAAAGCCAGACAACATATATGATTACCACAACCCCATATCTTTCAGGCATAGGACTACTATGCAATCCCCGCTTCTCCTTTATCTCATCCTGGGACATAGCAGGTGAAAACTTTGGTAATCGTTGTTCTATGAAGCACCAGGGTTTGTCACTATCTAACTTACCACCACCAGTGGGGGCTTTGTTGTCTCCATACCATTGAGAATATGCCTTCTGGGGGCACTTCCAATACCAGTTGTCTTCATTTCAGTTCTTGCAAAATCAGACCTTGAGATAAGGCTTAGATACAAGGAATTTATTTTGGAAAGGATCCCAGGAAGCATAACTGAGAGAGTGTGGAGGAAAAGGAAAAAAATCCAATTAGTGATTAGGTTACTCCTACGGGGAATTCAGGGTCAGTGCCTCTGGGGGCTTCTGAAGAATCAGGCAGAATGCCTCAGAAAAGTCCCACCAAGGTATGGGAAAGTTGGCTATAAACCCACTGATTTCTATTCTTTGTTGTTTGGGGTGTTAAATCCCCAGCAATCCTAGGATGTCTTAGGTGAGGGCTGAGCAAACTTTTGCGGGTCTGGAGAAAATCCTCAGTCAGACAAATGGAATGATGCAAGAGCTTGAGTGGGAAGCTGTTAGCATGCTTAGAAGATGCTGTTTCCTGCAGCTGCAGAAGTGAGTCAAGGGCAGAGGCATAGGGTGTCAAGAGTATCGGCTATACCTACTTTTCAGTAATTCAGATGAGAAAATCAGAAGGAGGTCTTTTGTTAAATGCATACATTCATCACACCTCTGTCCTAAAGTCTCTCTAAAATGACTGATGATAAACAGGACAGAAGAAGCAACAGAGACAGAACTAGCAACAAAATGTTGGAAGACAGAAGGCAGATGGATGAATGGTAACAAAGTTAACAGAGTAGCAAGAAAAATTTGCTTTGCGGTAGAAACCATCAAAAAGCAAATGCATCCCTACTATAAAATCCTTTAAAGGCTCAGAAATAGGTGTTAGCTCTGTAGGCAGGAGTATAGGGAGGGAAAAAAAAAAAGACCATAGTTGGACCCTCAGAATTCCTTTCCTCTCCTGTGCATGTAAGGGCCAACACCACAACCAACCTAACTGGCAACAGAGTGTTTAATTTCTAGAGAAACTGAGGCAGTGAGTCTTCAGACTGAATGATACCAAGTTTGGTAGAGGGTGGGAATAAGGAGGGACTGAAAAAGGAGGATTCGGTAAGGTCAACATACCATGTATTGAGTAGTGAGACCCCCCCCCCCCCCCCCCCCCCCCCCCAGTTCTCTTTCCTTCATAGCACTGGGTACGGGCATCGAGATTCCTGTCTCCCTTTCCTCCCTCCTCCCTTTCTTTCTTCCTCCCTCCTTTCCTTCCTTCCTTCCTTCCTTCTTTCCTTCCTCCCTTCTTCTTTCTCTCTCTCTCTCTCTCTTTGTTTCTTTCAGATTTTTTAAAAAATTTTTTATTTATTTGAGAGAAAGGGACAGAGATAGTGATAGAGATAGCAAAAGAGAGAGCAAAAGAGAGCAAGAGCGGGGAGGAGAGGGAGAAGCAGGCTCCCTGCTGATCCGAGAGCCCAATTTAGAGCTGGATTGCAAGACCCTGGGATCACAGCCTGAAGTGAAGGCAGGCACTTAACTCTCTGAGCCACCCAGGCACACCAGCAGGTAGATTTCTATTCACTAGAGAGAAGATTGGAAGATTTATCTCGGATGAAACCAGCTGGTTAGTAAAAAGACTTGATATACTTTCGGAAGTCCCCCAGTGAAATGACCAGATAGTTACCCGACTGGTAATTCTATTGTAAACAGTAGTAATTGACAAGCACTACGAATACACACAAAGTTTTCAGTCCACTAGTTTTAGTGTGTCATTCTTAAATATGAAGTCGGTCAAGTATCACCTGACCTGCGAGGAAAGTCTCTAACACTAATTCTAAAAAATAAAACCAACAAGCGAACAAACAAATGAACAAAGGTAACCGAATAAACAAAGACAATGCAGTAAAAAGAACATTTAAAATTTTGTTCATCATGACCTTAGAAATGTAAGATAAAATAATTGTATTGATGACATAAGAACATGATAATGAAAAAAGGAACACTTAGAGAATAAGAAATAGCTCTTAGAAAACAAAAAATAGAATTTCCAAAAAAAACCACTAGATTTAGTAACAGGGCTGTAAGATAAAATCCTTAGGAAACTAAACAAAAGGGCTAAGAGATGGAGAAGTAGAGGGTCAAACCCGCGGATCCATTATTTACAATAGGAGTTTAAGAAAGACAAAATGTAGAAAATAGGGAAGATATTATCAAAGAAATGACTCAAGAAACTTTCTCAGAACCGAAGGATATGAGTCTCCAGATTGACACACTCATGATATGAGTGCAAGGAACAAAAGATCAACTTCTGGCTTATAGTTGCTTTTTACGGTATAATATCCTCATAGAATTCTTAGCAACTCAGTGTCTACATAGACATTTCTTCTAGAACCCTGGCCTCTCAACTCCTTCACCTCCTTTCCTTCACTTATTTAATTAATTTCCACCATTCTTCAGCCATCTTCTTCTCTCTCATCAGAGCCTAGATTTATCGATACCAATTACTGCATTGATATCAACTTAATCCTAACTACAAACTTCCGATGTTCTGACCACCACAGACTGTTTTTCCAGTTAACTCTCACTATATTTTAAGTCCTTTGGGACCTAAATTCAGTGAATCTAATTCTACCATCTTTTCACCATCTCTCATCCACCTCATCTCCTCACTCAGTGTAGAATCTGGGCTCCCATCATTATAAATATTCCTTTGTCTATTTTCAACACTCTTGCTCCTGTCTCCTTTCGTTGTGTTTCCTTTCTGTTTTTTTAAAAAAAGAATTTATTTTTAAGTAATCTTTATATCCAAAGTGGGGCTTAAACTTAACCCCGAGATCAAGGGTTACATGCTCTATAGACTGAGCCAGCCAGGCGCCCGCCCCATAGTGTTTTCTTGATAAAGACCCAATACTAGTTTAAAAGTTTAATCCTACCTTCTACCTCTTATGTTCTCACATATGCATGTGTCATGAGTGGAGGAAAATCCACACCCGTACTATGTGGTCCCATTCATTATCATTTATCTCTAGTGAGCTTTTGTGCTTCTCAGAAATCCTACCATAGTTTCCTACTCTGTTCATTGCCCATGCTCCTCATTTATTTCTCTCTCACTCTCCTAAATGACTGTTAACATCTATCCTACCATTATGTAAAGGTAATGAGCTTACTTCCTAATTGATGAAAAAATGAAAGCTATCTTTTAGTACTTTTCAAGTATCTCTGCTCATTCCCACTGCCACATTGACTTGAGTCTGTTGGTATACTTTGTATATGGACTATCCATATAATATCCAAGAGAATCCTCTATGTGCATTCTAGATTCCATTCACTTGCTTGCATGTTCTAGAAATTGCCCCTTCTCGCTTCCGTACCATCAATCCTTCCTCCACCATATTGTTCTCACCAGCCAACAAATGCACTATAATATCTTCCTTCAAAAAAATCAAAATCTCTTCTTTATATCATATCTCTGTTTTCCTTCAGGACAAAATTTAAAGAGTTGTCTATGTTCACTGTCTCTACTTCCTGTTTTTCCCTTCCTCTTGAATCCACCCCAATCATGTTTTAACTCTTGCAGGCAAATCTAATCAAAATTACTGATGACCTCTGTGTTGCTAAATCCAAAGATTAATTCTCAGTATTTATCATTCCCAGCTAGCCAATGGCCAGTCTTTCTTCTTGAAAATATTTCCTGGTTTTCTTTCTACCTCCCTGGCTACTCCTTCTCAGTCTCCTTCCTGGGTTCTTCCTTTGAAACCTGGTCTTTAATATATTGACATGCCCTAAATCTCACTCCTCAAAACACTTCTCTTTTCTGAATTCCCTTGTGCCTTTGCTGATCTCACTGGTATTGTCATTATTCATATGCCAATGCCTTCAAAGCTTATATATCTAGCCTAGACCTCTTCCCTTAACTCCAGGTTCCTATTCCCAGCCATCTTGGTCTCCACTTGAGATCTCCATTTAGTTGTCTACTAGGTATCTCAAGCAGAGGTATCCAAAGCTGAGCTCTTGCTCTTCCTGGAGACTTCTCCATTTTAATAAATAGCAATTCCCTCCTTCCATTTGTTCAGGATAAAAACATTGGTGTCATATTTGACTCTAATCTTCCTTTATTCCACATATAATCATTAGCATATCTTCTTGACTATGTACTCAACATATAACCAGAAACTGAACACTTTTCAGCCCTTCACACTGCTAATGGAACACCCCAGCTGGGTACAAGCTCGTTAGTACTTGCCTGGTTTACTGCAATCACCTCCCCTCTGGTCTCTCCACTTCTGCCCTTAGCCCATTCAGTCTATTCTCAACACAGCAGCCAGGATGATCCTTTAAACGTATAATTCAGATCATGACATTTCTCTGCTCAAAACCCTTCATTGTCTCCCTAGCTTATTCAGGATAAAAACCAAATCCTTATTAAAAACCTCCAAAGCCTGATATGATCTGACCACTGACTACCTCTCTACTTCTTACCTCTCTCCTGCTTGTAAATTCTGCCCCAGTCCAGGCTCTTGTTGTTCCTGCCACTCACCGCAAAGATTCTTTACACTGGACGTCTAGTGTCTGTCTAATACTCTTTCCTCAGTGGCCCATTCCCCTACTTCCTTGAGCTCTTTTATTATCCTTCAAGAAGAAAAAAAAATAACAATGCCTTTAAAAACTTCACTGGAAAAGATTCCCAATCTACAATTCTCTACATATCAAGAATACCAATCAAGTTTGAGGGTAGAAATGATATTTGAAGGCATGCAAAGTCTCAACAAATTTCCCTTCCATTTCTTTTTCAGGAAGTTCCTAGAGGATGTGCTCCACCAACATGACATAATAACCCAAGAAAGAGGAAATGGCATCCAACACCGAGACAGGCACCGGGAATTCCCAGGGTGATGGTGATGGGAAGTTCTGTGCACTAGCTGTGCAGCCAGCCTGGGAAGAGGAGAGAGGGTTCTGGCAGGAAAGTACCAGCAGGGGACAAAACAGAACTAAATGCAAGACTGCCGGATGTATTTGATCATAGTAAGGAGAGAGGTGCAGTTCAGGCGTTCAGGGATCACACATGTGAATTATGTAGGAAAACACATAGTTTTCAACATGTCTCCACTGTTAACCATATTTTCATAGTCATGAGAATGAATTAACCAAAAATTGTGTAATAACTACATTGGGAGGACGGAAGAAGATTATGTGGGAAAGAAGTGGTGGAAAGAGCTTGAGCCTCAACTTCCAGATTTAGAAGCTAATACATTATGTTTAAAAGTTTAAAAATTAAGATAGAGCAATGGAGTCATGTTATTTAAGAACATGGAGGTATACACTGGAAATGAGAGCTGTAAGATTTGAAAATGGTTCCCTCTGGGAGCAGAAATCAGGAGAGAGAGGGAAAGTTTTTCATTCTAAAATTAGAAGACCTATAATAATAGATTTTTAAAAACTAAGTGGTGATGGTCAATTTTATGTGTGAACTTAACAGGTTACGGGGTGCCCGGATTTAAACATTACTTTTGGATGTGTCTGTATGGGTGTTTCTGGATGAGAAATCAGTGGATTTAGTCAAATAGATTGCCCTCCCCAATTTGGGTGAGTGTTATCCAATCCATTTAGGGCCTGAATAGGAACAGAAGGTAGATCTTGCTTCCTTTCCTGCTTCAGCACTTCAGCTGAGATATCTCATCTTCTCCTGCTCTCAGACTGGGATTTACATTCTCAGGAACTGGTTCTCAGGGACATTAGACCTGGACCAAATCACACCACTAGCTTTCCTAGGTTTCTCCCTTGCAGATAGTAGATTGTGGAACTCCTCTGACTCCACGCTACCATGAGCCAATTCCTGATGATAAATTTACACATATGTCCTCTATAGATCTCCTGTTGGTTCTGTTTCTCTGGAGAAATCTGATTCATACGTAAGCATAATAGCTTTTCTGTGAAAATGAAAATAAAATAAAAACTAAGTAAAATAAATAAATAAACCCTCTCCACTCCCCACACAAATCATGAATTATATAAATTATAGTTAATAAACCTGATATTTAAGGAGTATAAATTTCTCATAGAAGAAAATAGGAAATTATCTCCACATACTATAATCCTGTGAATATCTAGTCAGCTAATACTACTTCTTTCTTTGGGGAAATGCATCCTCTTTATTTTAGAGTTTCTCCCATCTCCAACCCAAATGCCCACTTGTGGATTTACTTTTTGTTGCATCTCACATCATGTACACAGGGTCAGGCATATGACTGAGTCAAGACCATCTGAGTCCTGTCCTGGAAATTTTTGAATTGAATAGGGAAAGGGAGAAAGGGAACCCCATAAGTACAGCCCTAGAGCTGACAGAGAGTATGTCCTCTTCTGTGTGAACAATCCTATCTAGTTTTTCTGCTTTGTGGTGCTGTGTGTAAGGAGTTTGGATGTCACCACTCCATCCTAACAACAGGCAAAAAGCTGCATAGACTGAAAAATCAACAACTCTTCCTGGATCTGTAAGAGAGGGGAGGACACAGGACACAGGGCAAACCTCTGACCTCAAAACTGGAGAGTCAGAGAAGAGATTATAGGGAGTCATACCTTACCAAAGCAGAGACTCATGAGTGAAAACCAGTGTGGGAATCAGTTCTAAGATCAGAAAGCCTTCTGGGGTGTCTGGGTGGCTCAGTGGGTTAAGCCTCTGACTTCAGCTCAGGTCATGATCCCGGGTCCTGGGATCGAGTCCTACATCCAGCTCTCTGCTCAGCTGGGAGCCTGCTTCATCCTCTCTCTGCCTGACTCTCTGCCTACTTGTGATCTCTGTCAAATAAATAAATAAAATCTTAAAAAAAAAAAGAAACCCCAAACTGTGATTAATGAAATTTCTGGAGGCTCAGTGTGGACAGTGCTGAGAATTAAAAAATGTCAGGGTACGCAGTCATAGTGGGCCTCCCATACTTCTGTGAGTTTTCCCTCTGGGACTTCAACAAGCTTCCTATCCTAAATACTGGAGAACAATCCCTTCATGGTATCAGCATAGAGAAGAGAAAAGATACCATTTTGAAATATGCTGGATAAGTCTATTCTTTTAACAAGGTTTGACCCCAGGAGAAACTAGTTAGACAGAGCCAACACACAGGGGAATTATCAGAGCTTAATTGATCTTCAAGAATGGGAACACACAGCTCCTACCCACTGTAGTTATCCTGTTGCACCCAAGGGGGAGAAAAAAACTGAAAAAACAAAAACAAAAACAAAAACAATTGTGAAGTTCACAGTCTAGAGCATAGGATCACAACAAGACTGAAATCTAATCATAGGAATACAAATCACTTCCCCTCCCCACATTGTTAAAGGCCTATTTACAGCAATTCTTTTCACCTACTATATCATGTTAGACTATCAAGAAAAAGTAACAAGACATACTAAGAAGCAAAAAACACAATTTGAAAAGAAAATACACACATCAGAACTGGACATGAAAGAGATATTGGAATAATCAGATCAGGAATGTAAAACTACTATGATTAATATGCTAAGGCTCTCTCAATAGAGTAGACAGCATGCAAGAACAGATGGACAGTGTAAGCAGTGAGAATGAAATTCTAAGAAAGAAATCAAAAAGTGCTAGAAATTAGAAACACCACAACAGAGTAAAGAATGCCTCTCAAGAGCTTATTAGTAGACTGGACATGGCTGAGAAAAGAATTTCTGAGCTGGAGGATATCTTAATAGGGACATCAAAACTGAAAAGCAAAGAGAACAGAACAACAACAAAAAATAGAACAGAACATGCAAGGATTGTGGGACAACCACAAAAGGTGTAACATACACATAATGGGAATACCAGAAAAAGAATAAAAAGAGAAATAAACAGAAGAAATATCTGAAACAAAAGTCACTAAGAATTTCCCCAAATTAATGTCAGACACTGAACCACAGATCCAGGAAGTCAGGGACTACCAAACAGGAAAACACAGAAACAAATAAACAAAAACTACAGCTAGGAATATCATTTCTATGCTACAGAAAAATAAAAAACAAAACAAAAAAGTCTTGGGGGGCACCTGGGTGGTTCAGTCATTAAGCATCTGCCTTCCCCTCAGGTCATGATCCCAGAGTCCTGGGATTGAGTCCTGCGGTAGACTCCTTGCTCAGTGGGGAGTCTGCTTTTCCCTCTCCCAGTGGCCCTCCCCCTGCCCATGCTTGCTTTCTATCTTGCTCTCTTTCTGTAAAATAAAAAAATAAATCCTAAAAAAAACATAAGTTAGTTTGGGGGGGAGGGGACCTTACTGACAGAGAAACAAAGAATTACTTTTAACTTCTCAGAAGCCATACAAGCAAGAAGAGTGTGGAATGAAATATTTAGTGTTGAAAGAAAACTGTACCAACCTAGAATTTTCTACCCTGTGAAATTATTATTTAAAAATGAAGGAGTAATAATGACTCTTTCAGACAAACAAAACTTGAGGAAATTTGTTGCCAGTAGACCTGCTTTGCAAGAAATGTTAAACATTTGATAAAGGACTGTTATCTAAAATGTACAAAAAAACTCTTAAAACTTGACAATAGGAAAACAAATAACCTGACTAAACAACGGAGAAAAGATCTGAACAAACAACTGGCCAAAAAAGATAAACAGAAGGCAAATAAGCATTTGAAAAGAAGCTCTACACCATATGTCATCAGGGAAATGCAAATTAAAGCAACAGTGAAATAACACTACACATCTATTAGAAAGGCCAAAACTGACCACAGAAAACTGACAACACTAAATGCTGATGGGGATGTGGAGCAACAGGAACTCTCACTCTCTGTTGGTGGAAATGGAAATGGTAAAGTCAGTTTGGAAGACAGTTTGGTTGTTTCTTACAAAATGAAACATATCCTTATCATTTAATCTAGCAACCAGGCTCCTTCATGTTTATACAAAGGAACTGAAAAATTATGCCCACACAAAAACCTGCACACCAATGTTAATTCATGATTGTCCAAACTTGAAAGCAACCAAGATGTCCTTCAGTAGGTGAATAAATAAACAAACTGTGGTACATTCAGACAACAGAATGCTATTCAGGGCAAGAAAGCAGAGGCCCAACAGGCCACAAAAACACGTGGAGGAACCTTAAATGCATATTGTACAGTGAAAGGAGCCCATTGGAAAATGCTACATACTACATGATTCCAACTACCTGACATCTCAAAAAGGCAAAATTATGGGAACAGCAGAAAGATCAATGTTTGCTGGAGGTTGGATACTGGAGAGGGGGATGACTACGCAGAGCACAGAAAATTTTTAGGGTAGAGAATACTTTATTTTATACTATGATGGTAGATGTATATCATTTTATACGTGTCCAAACTCATAGAATGTACAACACCCAAATGTAAACTATGGCCTTGGGGTGGCTACGGTGTGTTAATGAGCATCAGCACTTGAAAAAAATGTACTACTCTGCTGGGGGACACTGACCATAGGGAATGCTATGGGTGTATAGGGACAGAGAGGATATGGGAAATGTCTGTGCCTTGCTCTTGATTTTGCTGTAAACATAAAACTATTAAAAAACATCTCATCTTGCAACAAGTAGTAGGTAACAATTGAGACATGCAGAGAAATATGGGGAAGAGATGAAGAAAGAGCCAGAGGGTGGGAGAGAAATAAAAGCTCAATAGCATTCAAGTTCCTGATACCGGTTGTCCCAGCTACTTCCCAGCATTCCTCATTCACACCCCGAAAGCCCTCCTTCAGCTCTTGGGCTGTTACAGGTTGGATTTATAGCAACTTCCAAAAGCACACACAAGTAATATACATGTTACTCAGGCAGAGGTAACACCACAAACAAACATTTATAGTTTCTAGCTAACTGTGGGACACTGTGCTTGACACTAGGTCCACTCTCAAGGAATTATTGCAGTCAGGACACAAAGACAAATAGAATCCTGCAAAGCCTCAACTGCAAGAGAATCTGTGTAGGTAACAGGTGCATGCAGAGGAAGGTATAGCAATCCAGGAGCAGAGGACCAGATCAGAAAAGGAAGTAGCTTGGGAAGGAAGAGGAAAAGTGTGGGAAGTCAATTCTGGGCAGGGGGCAGTGAAATCTGGGGTTGCAAACTCAAATGTTCACCAGGGCCAGGCATAAAATGAGTCAGGTTGGAGGGGATGGTGGGGGACCTCAATGTTCATCTGCAAAGGGCTTCATTTCCAATAGATGAGTGCTGTCCGAGAACACCCCCGTGTTACCTGAGCTTCCAGTTTTTCAGGAAAAGAGAGGGATCTAAATTTTGTTGTGAAATGTATTACTTTTAAATGTTGACAACAGTTTTTAAAAATTAAAACAGTATGTGAGCCCAACATAACACGTGTGTTGGCTGACGATGGACTGTGGGACTCCTATGAGAGACTGATGCTGTCAGCAAAGGCAATATGGGGGAGGCGTGATTGTGAAAAGAAGACATGGAGCAGATGGTTGTATAGAAGAATAGTAGAAGAGTTTGGGGAGTTAGATGGGGCCTTAAGTCCCATTAACAGGTTATTCAAGAGCAACGTGTGCAGACCAATATTTTAGGAAGCTTCATTTGGTAGCTGGGTGAAGGATGAGTCAGACACGGAAAGACTAGAATACTGTTTTATTTAAAGATTCGATGTGTGTGTGTGTGTTATTGTAAACTGAAGTCTAAGTTATTTTCATATGAAACAGTAAGGTTTTTGTCCTGTGAGTCTACAGTAGAATCGATCTCTTTGTTGCTTCCTGACAGCAATACTGAAATAACAGGTGATTTCATGAGGAGGTGGAGGGGAAGATTTACAATGTCCAAAGTATTGGAGTACAATCTAGTAAAATTCCTATCAGGTATTTCTATGTGTTCATCAAAGCCCTTCTTTGATTCCTAGTCACTGGGTCATTCTCCTTCTCTCTCAACTCCATCTCCTTCCATCCCTACCTTTCTTTCTCCTTGCAGATAGAGTTGTGCTAGCCCTGGGATTGTGCTACCCAGATCTCCCTCCCAAAGAGAATCTGCCATGAGGTGAGTGAGCCAACAGTACCTTTGGGGTCCACCCCTGGCACTTGCTGGTGTCATGCTCTCCACAGGCTGCTCTCAGCCAGTAACTGAAAGTGAGACCCTTCTAGTGGCCAGTATTTACACTGGGGTTCTCCCTTGGGCTGGCTGAGATTTTCTCAGAGCTAGACTTCAGCTGACCTCTTTCTACCCGAGCTCCCTTCCTTTCACAGAGTAAGACGTGCATCTCTATCTGAGGGTTTTCTCTTGCATATTCCTGCTCCCTCCCCTTGTATCATTTACAGTTTTTTCCCCAAAACATCTTTTGCATTTCCAATTCCCTCTTGGCACTGGCTTTCCAGAGGAGCAATCTGACACAGTTGGAATAAGAATTTGTCCAAGAAGGAGGTCAGTAAGAGGGGTTTTGGGACCAGATCTCTCACTGCCTGGCTGGCAAGGGAGACCCCATCTTGAATGGCACATGGGGCTTGGATCATCTCAGGCACAAGATGGTAGACAAGTTGAAAAAACTTTCATTGGTGGTGACCTGAGAAATCAGACCTGTGAAAGTTATGAGGGTAACAGTGAATACAAGGACAATGGTCTTGTGGGATTTTACAAAGTTGTCCTATGCCCTGCTAAGAAATTATGAAAAATAAACAGGTAGAAACTGTATGTGAAAAACAAAACAAAACTTTTCTTAAATTGGAAGGACATATAGACACTTTCCCAGAGAAGAGAAATGAATGGCAACTAGGCCAATAGAAAGATGCCCAATATCATGGGTTATTAGAGTAATGCAAATTGAAACCAGAACGAAACGTAACTATATACCTATTAGAATGGCTAAAATTGAACATAGAATTAAAGCTCTAGCAAAGATGTACAACAACTGTAACTTTTATCAGTCGCTGATATAGATGCAAAGTGGTACAGCCACATTGTTAAAGTCTGGCAGTTTCTTTTATAAACTTAAACATACAAATTATCGCATGACTCTGATTCTAGACCTATATGTGAATGCAGTAACTTTATTCAGAATCACCCAAAGCTGGAACAACACAAATGTTCATGTACTGGGGAACAGATCAGTACATTGTGATATATCCACACAATGGAATACTGTTCAACAACAACAAAAAAGAACAAGCTACTGATACATACAACAACATGAATGAATCTCAAATGAGTTATGGCAAGTGAAAAATAAAAAGCCATATCCAAAAGACCTCTTGAATAATTCCATGTATATGACATTTTGTAAAAGTCCTGGCCATGGAAAAAACAGTGGTTTCCCGGGGCTGGTGTTGAAGAGAAGGCTGAATATAAAACGACATGGTGGGGAAACTTTTTTGGGGGTGATGATTATGTGTATCTCAATTGTTTTGGCTGACACATAAATGTAGCCATTTGTCAAGATCGATCAAACCATTCATCTAATTTTTACTGTATATAAATTTTACCTTAATAAAACCAAAGTAAAAAAACCCCAAAAAACCAAAAACAAAAACTCCAAAACCTAAGTATGAAAGTCAAAGACCCTTTTTGGTAACTTACAAAGCAGCCCTTGTCTTCAGAAGTAGAAAGTGGACCCAGCTGAAAAGTAAAGTCAGCACTTAACAGGGTCGCAGAACCACAAAGATAATTGAATGGTCAGGCAAAGTAAGTCTGTTATGCTGAGATCAGGGCTCTGGTGGAGAAACTTAGAACCCTAAATCATGGAATGGGGACATTTGGTGCATGTCTCCCAAGATCATGGTTTGGCAGATTCCCCTAACTCTCAGAATTGCCGACGTGTCCCATCCCTCCATATTGTGAACTAGCACTTTCCCCAGGCAGGAAGACACTACAGAGGCCCCTTTCCCTTAATACAGCAAATGGCCCCTCAGGAGGCAAACTTTTTCTCCTGGTGCCAGGAGGAGAAATAGGGTCAGGTCCCAGCATCCCCCTGCTGAGTGTGCTGAACCTGAGGAGAGAAGAAAGAGAGTATAATCCAAAGGGGCTGGAAGCATTAGTTAGCTTGGACTGGCGGGAGCCAGGGGGATGCTCACAACATTTGATGACAACGGCATGTGACCAAAGAGGCCAGAATGTCAGACTGGACAAGCAAGGATTCACGGTGTTGGAGACACTTGAACATCCTGGCAAGGACCATGGGAGGTACAGTGAATTCACCCTGGGTGCCTGGGTGGCTCAGTGGGTTAAAGCCTCTGCCTTCGGCTCAGGTCATGATCCCAGGGTCCTGGGATCGAGCCCTACATCGGGCTCTCTGCTCCGTGGGGAGCCTGCTTCCTCCTCTCTCTCTCTCTCTGCCTGCCTCTCTGCCTACTTGTGATCTCTGTCTGTTAAATAAGTAAAAATCTTTAAAAAAAAAAACAAACATGGAGAAAGTCATGAGCCTTCCAGAGAGTGTTGACCATGGAAGAGGTAAATTTGCTCTGAATAAGGAAATAGACCCAAGGACTTGGTTAGTTGATGTGACCAGAACTGGCATGACTGGCACATGAATGGAGGGTCCATCGAAGTAGAGATGGCAGTCAGATATGGGCCCAAGGCCATGAATTTCCCATGATTTAGCTGTTGCTGTCTCTGAATGTCCAGTCTCCTAGCAACAGGTACCAAGGCTGCAATAAGGAGCATCTCTTAAGAAGAGCAAATTGCCACTTGGTGGCAAGTTGACTCCATGAGATCCCCTCGGCATATGTATGGATGAGAGTTTGTATTTCCTGTCCTCAGAGCCTCAGCCTGCACCACTGTATGGGAGCTTATGGAATGCTTGATTCACAGGCATACAATCTGTCACAATATAACATCCAACAGGAGACCCCCTTCATGGTTAAAGAAGGCCATGACAATGGGTCACCGGTTGTGCCACTTTCACATCAACCAGAAGCAGCCACCCCGAAGAGCATCGGAACAAGCCTCTACTGGTCCAACCTCAGTGCCGGGACAGATACAACAGTGTCAAGAGCGGGTGTCAGCCTCTAGGAAGCAGGGTCTGCACTGACTCACAGACCGTTTTATGGAGCTGTGTCCCTAACAGGAGACATAGATGGGCCCAAGAACCAAAGGATGGAAGCAAGTGGACTTACATTTCTACTGCAGTTTTTTAACATTGTTTCATCCTTTCTAATATAATAACTCATTTATACATTTTCTTTCCTGGCTACTCCACTGTGGGCTCCCCAGGGTTAGAATTCCCTGTCCCCAAAGTCTGTACATTCTTGTCTGGGAGGGAGCCAGCACTCCACTGAACACAAAAGAAGGCTGTTTCCAAGGCACCTTGGCCTCTTGGTCTTTAGGGAAAAGCAAGTGAGAAGGGAAGTCACCTTCTTGGTGAGGGTAATGGTCTTGATCAATGAGAGGAGGTAAGACCAGGAGACATGATGGGCATGGGAAGAACACACGTGGTAGTCAGGAGATCTACTTGGGTATCTCCTAGTACTGCCTTGCTTGTTTGTACTGGGAAAGGAGATGTACAGCTGCCCTGGCCAGAGAGATGAAGGCTTCCCCAGGGCTCAGACCAGGGTATTGTGGTTCAGGTCCCATCCCCAGGCAAGTCCACAAGACTTGCAGAAGCACTAGCTGAGGTTGAAGGGAATTTACAATGGGTAATGGAGGAGGGAACAAAAGGAGTACCAGTTGCAACTTCACAACCAGCTGCTGTGATGGAGGTTGAAGCTCATCATGCTAACCTCCCTCCTCTGAGCTTCTCCTCAGGAAGCATAGCCCACAGGAGCTTCCCCCCTCCCCCCGACCTTGCGTGGAGAAGTGGATCACATGGGTGAACTGTGGTGGTCACGGATTTGCACCGCTCCGTGCTCTTCCTCTGAGAGAGTTTGCCGCAAGAATGGTAGTTATTTGGCAGCGTCTAGCTGCAGAACTTTCTGGATCCTGTGCAAGTTTTATACACACTGAAATCATGTTCTCTTGAATGACTGAGCGTGGCAGGGGTGCTAATAGCCTGGCCATTTCTGCCCAATGCAAGACTCCTCTCACAGGGTGGTCTCTGCTCTGTGCTTCCCAGCTGGGAGGGTGGAGGATTTCTGAGAGATC
Source organism: Mustela nigripes (assembly GCF_022355385.1). Lineage (NCBI taxonomy): Eukaryota > Metazoa > Chordata > Mammalia > Carnivora > Mustelidae > Mustela > Mustela nigripes. The sequence goes on from NW_026739507.1 coordinate 27,406, forward strand.
TACAGTGGGAGGCTCTTCTCACCCAGCACCGCTTCCCTCTCCCATTCCTCTCAGAATCGTCAGACCTCCTTCACGGTCTGAAGGCTCTCCCTGCCTTCACAGACAACCTACTCCCCCCATCCTTGCAGTAGCATCAGCAGAACCCTCACGGAGAGGCAAGTCTCTTTTGTTGGGCAAGTGCCTGCATAGAGGCTGGACTTCTTAATGGAACAGAGCACAAGAAAGGTGGTACTCCCCCACAACCAACCTCTTGTATTTCTGTTGTTTTTTCTTTTAAAGATTTTATTTATTTATTTATTTGACAGACAGAAGTCACAAGTAGGCAGAGAGAGTAAGGGAAGCAGGCTCCCCACTGAGCAGAGAAACTGATGCAGGGCTCGATCCCAGCACCCTGGAATTATGACCTGAGCCAAAGGCAGAGGCTTTAACCCAGCCACCCAGGCGCCCCAAATCTCTTGTATTTCTAATGCTGTCTTGGCATCAGTTTCTCAGATGGGGAACTGACAACTACTCTTTCTTATGCTACTAAAATGAATTAAAAAATCAGTATTTTGCCACAATTTAGCAGCCAGAACATCTAGTTATTAAAATTGAGGTAAAGACTTCATTTACAGAAAAGTAACCATTTGAGGCACCTTGGTGGCTCAGTCTGATTAACCATTGGACCTTGGCTCAGGTCATGGAGACCTGCTTCTGGCTCCCTGCTCAGTGGGGAGCCTGCTTCTCTCTCTGCCACCCTCCCTCTCTCTATCTCTGTCAAATAAATAAATAAATAAAGCTTTTTTAAAAAAAGAAATATAACCATTTATATTTTAGCAAAGCACCACCCCAAAATTAGTGAATCTGCTTGAGAAATTTCCAAAAGCTCTTCAAACAGTCTTTATTCTTTTAGAACTCATCAAAGTTTTGTTAACTCCACACTCTTTACCTTAAAACAAGTCAATTCTTCTGTTCTATAACAGATTAAGAAAAATTCAAATTTCCCTTGATTGAAAAGAAAACTGCTGGTATTAAAAAAAAAAAAAACAAAAACCCAAAAACCAAAAAACAACAAACTGACAGCTTTAGAGGGGCTTACTCTATTATGCCTAAATGGTTTTGAGTGTTTTTCTTTTCCAATATGCTTAAATATTTAGAATTCTTCTTTCTTGCTTTTAAAAACAAATATGCAGGGTACCTGGGTGGCTCAGTGGGTTAAGCCTCTGCCTTTGGCTCAGGTCATGATCTCAGGGTTCTGGGATGGAGCCCCGCATCGGGCTCTCTGCTCAGCAGGGAGCCTGCTTCCTCCTCTCTCTCTGCCTGCCTGTCTGCCTACTTGTGATCTCTATTTGTCAAATGAATATATAAAATCTTTTTTTTTTAAAGATTTTATTTATTTATTTGACAGAGAGAAATTACAAGTACACTGAGAGGCAGGCAGAGAGAGAGAGAAGGAAGCAGGCTCCCTGCTGAGCAGAGAGCCTGATGCGGGACTCGATTCCAGGACCCTGAGATCATGACCTGAGCCGAAGGCAGCGGCTTAACCCACTGAGCCACCCAGGCGCCCCAATATATAAAATCTTTTAAAAAAATTAAAAAAAAACAAATATGCTAATTGGAAAAATGAAATATATCCAACTATATATAAAGGAAACATTAATAGAGTCTTCCAACCTTTTCCATCCCCCCCACCCCGCCTAGGGGTAAGCAGTGGTAATGGTTTGGTGTATCTCGGTGCACATCTTTTTTCATGCTTATACAGAAATGTGAAAACAGGTATAATAATGTACAGTTTGGTTTTGTTTAACAACAACAACAACAAAAAACAATCACATTTAAGCAACTTGTTTTTCTCATTTCTCTATCACACTAAGTGAGACTGTGGCTCATTTTTTAAAAAACTATATCATTTTCCAAATTATAGGTAAAACCACAATTTATTTAGTTTGCTAATTCTGGGCTCTAATGACATTGAGCATATTTTCATAATTATTAGAAAACATACAGTTATTTCTCTTCTGTGACTGGTATGTTCACATTCTTTATTCCTTATGTTTAAATCTCTAAGCATCAGAATCGTATTTTTGTGTATGGTGTGAGATAGGGGATCTATATTGGTGTTCTTCCAGATTGATGGTCAGTCTGCAGTACCATTGAAAAAAATCTCAGATACGTATGGAAGTATAGAAAATGATATTCAAAGCATAAATGTCCTCTCATACTTTTTAGATTTTAACATTTTGATGTATTTATTTAAGACTTCCTTGTTGAACATATAAAGAAATAGAGAATGTGGTGACATTCTTCCATCTACCCTCTTTCCGGAGATGCACTCACACTTCAGAAGTTAGTGTGCATGATTGCCATGCACGTCAACTTTTGTTACCTCTGCGTATCCCTAAATAAATACAATCTTTTTACCTCCTCTTTAATGTTGCCATAAGTGAGATTTTAGAAGTCAGTTTCTATCCGTGACTAGTTACTGCTCATATTGAGAAAGGACTTTGATTTGAGACACTTTATCAAACTATAACTTTAGTAGTTTTATTGTCATCTTGGGTTTTCTTTGCTCACAATTGTATTCCAGGCAAATAATTATGCTTTTGTCTTTTACTTCTTTTTAACATGATAGGCATACCAATTGTTTTATCTTATATTCTGTTCAGTTAGCTAAATGTTCCGAATCATATTGAGTAGTAGTATTTACATTATGTGCAGGGCACAGTCTAGGTGTTCCACAGAGTGTGGTCCCTGGACTAGCAGCATCCATCATCTCTTGGGAATTTGCTTGAAATATGACTTCATGGGTCTCACGCCAGCTTACTGAATTAGAAACTCTGGGGACAGGACCCAGCAATTTGTGTTCTCACAAGCCCTCTGACACATATAAATTTGAGAACCACTGGTCTGGAGAACAGGCAGAGCTCAAACAGGTGGTCTTATTTTTTAAATCTCATCTTTTTTTTTTTTTTAATTCTAAAAATCTTCTTTTGATCTCAATTCTGCCACCAGCTATCACCCCATTTCCCTTTTCTTTTTAGAAAAAAAAAACTACTTTAAAAAGTTGTCTCTGGGGGTGCCTGGGTGGCTCAGTGGGTTAAGCCTCTGCCTTCGGCTCGGGTCATAATCTTGGGGTCCTGGGATCGAGCTCCACGTCGGGCTCTCTGCTCAGCAGGGAGCCTGCTTCCTCCCCGCCCCCCCCTCCTGCCTCTCTGCCTGCTTGTGATCTCTGTCTGTCAAATAAATAAATAAAATCTTAAAAAAAAAAAAAAGTTGTCTCTGTTCATGGTCTCCACATCTTCTCATCCCATTGATTCTTCAAACCCACACCCACTAAAATTGCTTGTCAGATCTCTCTGATCTCCATGTTGCTAAATCTAATGGTCGTTTTTTGGTTTTCAACTCAATTGATCCATCAGTAGCATTTGATGTTGTTGATCATTCTTTCCTTTTTGACATACTTTCTTTTTTTAGAGCATCACATTTTCTAGGCTTTTCTCCTACTTCCTGGTTCCTCCATATCACTGTTGTTAGCTTCTCTTTTAGGATCTAACTGTTATTTATTTAGTAATCTCCATACGCAAGGAGGGGCTCAAACTCATGACCCTTAGATCAAGAGTCATAAGCTCTTCAGATGGAGACAACCAGGGGTCCCACTACCTCCTCTTTAATGTTGGAGTGATCAAGGGCTCTGTAGCTGATCCTTTTCTAGTCTCCTTCTTATTCACTTCCTTGGTAATTACATCTGCTCATTGCTTCAAATGCCATCTTTGTTAGAATTGCCTAGCCTAGCAAATATAAATACAGGATGGATGGGGAAATGTGAATTTCAGATAAACAACAAA
>NW_026739508.1:0-28506 GCF_022355385.1 Mustela nigripes
TCATAGGGGTGCGTGTGTGTGTGTGTGTGTGTGTGTGTGTGTGTGTGAGAGAGAGAGAGAGAGAGATAAGCTAACTGTTATAGCCCAGTTCTCCCACTGGCTCACACAGAATGGACTCCCAGAATCATATGGGGTGTCCAAACCACACTGGGGGTTGTTGCAAAGAGAAAGGAAGGGAATGGAGCCGTAGCAATTCACTCCCTTGCTCTTTACAGAATCTCAAGATTAAAAGGGACTTTGAAAGTTGACCAATACAACCTCAACTATGATGCTTCTACTTCTGAAAATAGTCCTTTTGTTTGACAAGTTGGCCATTTAGAATACAGATATCTGATTCTAGTTGTTGATGGTAGACCTACCCCCTGATCCAAGTTCATTTGGGACAAATCTAATTTCCTTTCTTCATAAAAACACTTTTTGCATTTGAAGACATTTGAAGACTATTATTCTGCTTTCCTTCAGCTGTTCCAGATGGCAAGGTTTTATGTTCCCTCACCACCTGTTTGCTCTGCTCAGAAGTCCTTAAGAAGCCCTGGTGCTAGGAATGCAGGACCTTCCATTTCATCTGCCCTCCCCCCACCCAGCTCCGGGCCCTGCTCTTGCTGGAAGCAGAGAGAGTTCTTTCTCACTGCTGTGGCCCATGAGATGCTCCCCGGGGTTGCTGATGTCCTGACTAAAACATGTCAGGGCTATAAGTGTTAAGCTTTCAGAAGTGTATCTGTAGCTATTTTCCGGCTCTAACTCAGGCTTTTTTTTGTTCACTAGAGGAAAGGGAAAATGTGACCACAGCTCTCTCTTTATTTGGTGTCTGGAATGAAGAGATATGCCTAGCTGTTAGAAAGAGTACTCAGAGGAAAGAAATCCACTTGTGGCTTCAGGAGCAACTTGCAGAGGGCATGAGGGTAAACACACTGCTTAGGTACATAAGCCCAACCAGGTCCTCAGTTTTTCTCAAAACTGCTTCCCTCCCATGAGCTTTCCCTTGGCTACAGTCAGAGAGAAGGGGGGCAAGTGAACATATAGAAATGAGTGAAGGTAGTGCAGGAAAAGTAACAGGTCACCTGGAGAAGGGACAGCTGTGCTTTGTGCCTGGGGCCACCGGGACTTGCCAGTGAGATTCTGCTGCTGGATGCTGAAATTCTTTTGGATTCCAAAGTGGGCAAGGAGAGGAGAACGGGGCCTTTATCGGATGAAAGGAGATAGCAGAGAAGGTTTGTTTTGTCTGAAGCATCCTCATTCCTTACTTGCTTTTTAAAAACTGAAATATAACTGTTGAAGACAAGAACGGGGTTCTAGCTTAAAAACTGGGTGACTGGGGCACGTGGGTGGCTCATTTGGTTAAGTGACTGCCTTCAGCTCAGGTCATGATCCCAGCATCCTGGGATCAAGCCCCGCATCAGGCTCCCTACTCAGCAGGAAGCCTGCTTTTCCCTCTCCCTCTGCCTGCCACTCCCCCCGCTTCTGCTCTCTCTCTCTCCCTGTCAAATAATAAATAAAATATTTTTGTTTAAAAAGGGGGGAACATCCTACGTGAGATCCCCATTGGGAAAAAAAAATGGTTGACAACAGGCAGGATTCCTCTTGTTTTCATAGCCTGGAAGGCAATGGAATATGGCCTTCCCTCTTGGTGCCAACATAATCTGCTTACACTGGTTTTTTGGAGGGGACTCTGAAGAATAGTGTACCAGTCAGCCTGCTGTTCGGGACTCAGAGGACTCATAACCCAAACTGATTCATCCTGAAGCAAATGATGACAGGGCTCTGGATGGAGTCCGGCCGCCTAGGAAGGACTTGTGCCCAGAGGTAGGCCCCTCCCTCATTGAAGAGTAGAAAACTGGAGGGACTTTTGGATCGATGATGGATACCTTCTCATCAGCTCCGTCTTACTTGGTTAAGACCCCCTTCTCCCAGGAGCCTTCATTCACCATTCTAGAGAATGTAACAGGTAATAGGTGTATTACTCTCTGCCTGTGATTACACTTAGCATCTTGGCATTCGAACCATCTTTTCTAATTCTCTTTACAAATCCTGTAAGCTCTCTGAAGGGAAGGGGCTAGTAGTTATTGAGCACTCCCTATGGACCAGGCACAGCGCTTGGTACTGTTACGTCCATCGTCTCTCTTTGACAACACCTCTGTGAGATATTTCCTCTTACCCAGTTTCACAGAAGAGAACATTTTAAGTGGTTCACAGGATTTTTACCCAGTCCCCAGGGCCTATGTACTCTACCAGCAGGATGGTCTCATATTTTTAATATTCTCTTCAGCATTTCTTAGGTATGGAGTAATACTCAGTCATTATTTATTAACTACACATGTACCTGCCTATTTGAAAATTCCGAGTTGTAGTTAAGAGTTTTTATAAATGGAAGATGGTAAAAAATAATCTTTGTAATATCTAAGGATGTCTTAGAACTCATTTCACATTATTTCCTTGCCTGTGTAAGTTTTTATTTATATCCATGAGTTCTACCAACTTAGTCTGTATCCAGTACCACAGAGGAAGATAACAAACCTGGATGACTTCCATCCTCCATCTCTGCATTTTCTTATGCCCTTATTCTAATTGTTCCTGGGAGTAGTGGAAATGGCTCTCAACTGTCCTACCCTAAAGATGAAGGATGGACAGTAACTTCACCACAAGGCCAACACACTATAGTAGACTCTATGTGTGTGTGTGTGTGTGTGCGCGCGTGCGCATGCACACACATGTGTTTGCATACACGCGTGTAGGCACATGTGCGTATATGTAGTGTACAAGTCAGAAAGCAGTTACTATTGGCCATGCTAGGGTCTTCACCTTAACCTTTACCTGTGAGGTAGGTACTGTTGCCCAATGTAACAGTTGTAGAACCCAATGCTCAGAAGATTTTAACTTATTTAAGGTCCCCTAGCTAGGAAGAAGCCATGCTGACTCAGACCCACGCCTGCCTGGTTGCCAAGGCTCGCTCTTAACCGCTGTTTATATGGCTATCTCATTTCCCACAAGTAGGGGTCATCAGTTCCTCCGGATGAAAGATATTGGGAGGGGGCGCCTGGGTGGCTCAGTGGGTTAAAGCTGCTGCCTTCAGCTCAGGTCATGATCCCAGGGTCCTGGGATCAAGCCACGCATCGGGCTCTCTACTCAGCAGGGTGCCTGCTTCCTCCTCTCTCTCTCTCTGCCTGCCTCTCTGCCTACTTGTGATCTCTGTCTGTCAAATAAATAAATAAAATCTTAAAAAAAAAAAGATATTGGGAGGAGCCAAAGATGTAAGTAAAATACAACAAATAGACGAGGTTGACAGAGAGCATATTTAAAACTAAGAGTGTAGGAAAACACTTCCCATGTGTAAAACTATAAAATTACCTTCTGAATATTAAGCCTTGTATGAATAGTTTTGTGAAACCAGTGACTAATAGAAAACACATTAACATGGAGAACAGGCAGCAAATTAATAATTTGCATTTTAAAGAGGCACTTTTTTCTGACGGATCAGAACTGTTTTATAAATTTTTAAGAAATGTTAATAGGTGTCTGACATGAACGATTAAAGGGGAACTATTTAGGATTGCAAAATGAATTAAAGCTTTAAAATGTCTCTACACAATTATGAGTAGAAGCAAAACTGCTAAAATTGGAATAATGAATTGGGAAATTGCCACTTCAAGAAAGAAAAAGAAAGATCTGACAGCTCTTTGTCTGCAAATAAAACACTCTTAAGTGGGATGAGCCTGGAAGGTGTGGCGTTTAAACCTTACCAGGAGGCACTGATAGAAAATGGAGCCCAAGCCTCCAACAGGCACCAGGGCTTGTGCAAAGGATCAGGGAGACAGCACCTTGACCAGCTACTGTGGCCTCCTCTTTCTCCTCTGCTGGGTCCTCAGCCTTTCTCTTCCCTCTAGAAGTGCACTTTCTGTTGAGAGCATTCACTGCTTTTCACAGGTGTGATGACGCCATCATATACGTAATACTGTTTTCCAAAATTGCTACCTCATAGATGTAGTGCTTGTGGAATCATAGTTCACCTCAGAAAAGTACTTATCATGGAACTAATCTATAATAACTTCATCTTCAGAGAACATGAAGATGTTATAGCACATGGTGTCTCTTCTCTTCATTTTCTTCAACTGTAGGTAACTATACAGTGTAGAAATGTCACTGACACCAGGAACTTCATTCTGCAATGTAGCACAGAGGGGGAAAAAAATGTCCCAACACTCCATGCTTCTTGGGAAAACATCTTAGAATCATTTACTCTCTGCCTTTGGAAGGAATACAGGAGTTCACCCGCAGCTCTGAACTCATGAGGAGGAACAAATATGGCAGCTATTCCTTAAATGCCACTATTTTTCTTTCCCCAAGTGGTTATTTTTCATGGAGGTGAATTTAATAAAATAATTGATAGAGAAAGAAACTGAGGTACTCACACAACCAACAGTCTTAAGGAGTCTTTGGGAACTGAAGAGTTTTCAATTTCATTCTAGTAAAAGAAACGTGACAATGAAGAGGAGAAAGAAAACTCTCTTAACTGATGACCTCTTATTGTCCTTTCCCAGATATGTCTCTAAAGACAGACCTTGTCTGAATTTGGGTGGATAGTTTGACCAAGTATGAGCCATCTATAAACTGCGAAGCGATTAAACATCAAGATGCGGAGCGGTCGTTTTCATGTTTTTTTTACAGCAGCTCTGTGTACCCCCCTCAAAATCTCATGCAGAACACTAAATGCTAGTGGAAATTAAAGGGAACAGCACTGGTGTGGCCCAAGTGACAGACCTGGAACACTGTCCATGCGTTCTCTTGGGTGCTGCGAACTAGATGCATCCATATTCCAAGGAGCTCTCTTGGGCAATTTGACAATCATATTATACATCAAAGTGTGATTAACAGTTATCTAAGGAAAGTGAGATGAAAGGTGATTTCCTTTTTTTCATTTTTTGTGTGTCTTTTTTTACATTTTCACGAAGTGTAACTTTATTTTAAAAAATAACACTTAATTTTTAAAAACACATGTACAAGGAAAGTATGAAACAAGGTATGAAACAAGGAAGTATAGAATTTGGGGTTTTGACTCTTAGTGGGGGACCAGGAAGTGACAAAATAAAGGTTTCATTTTCATCACTTTTGGGCCACTTGAGAATGAGGAATGCTAGAGAGAGAGAAGCTTGATCTTCCTGTGTTCAAAGGCTCATGTTTTCTCTTCCTTTATCTGGAGATGTCAGTGGCAGATAGACGTTAACTTTGACTCTGGCCCAGATGCCCTGCCATGACCGCGTCCGCTCTCCTGCTCTTTAACATCCAAGCCTAAGTCTGACTTCATGCTGGGAACACCAGAGCTTTCGTTCCTTAGCCTTATAGGCACCAAAGATGTTCATGTTGGGGATTGGGTTGTGAACTGCCAGCAGCTGTTTCCACCTGAAGCCTGTTCTGCCCTTTCTTGGGTTAAGACATAGCCTCTGACACTGTGCAATCAGTTTGACACTTTGTTCAATCAGAATTGTCTCATCTCTGTGCCCTTTTCTGAGCAGGTTCCCCCTTGTCCTGATTTCCTAGCCACCCCAGCCAGACCACATCTACCGCGTGATGTGATTTAGGTGGACAGTAAGCTTCAAGAATCGGTAGAATGGTGGGGTCATCCCACCAGCATATAACCCAGGAGTTCCAATAGCACCAGCTCTGAGTCAAGCAGTCAGACAAAAAGCCCTGGTCTGCTGTTTCCCTGATGCATGACTTCTGCCGGGGAACGTAAGCTCTGTAAGGTTCAGATTTTTCATTTTTTTTTAAGTTTATTTATTTATTTGACAGTGAGAGAGAGAGACAGCAAGAGAAGGAATAAACAAGCACGGGCTGGGAGAGGGGGAAGCAGAGCAGGGAGCCCGATACAGGGCTCAATCCCAGGATCCTGGGATCATGACCTGAGCCAAAGGCAGAAGCTTAATGCCTGAGCCATTGGGTCTGAGCTTGGCTCCCCCAGATTTTTTAATTTTGTAAAATGGAGGTAATAAATAATACCTGCCTCACAGTGTTGCTTCACAGCCTTGCTGTAAGGATTAAATGATCTCATTTATATAGAACACTTAGAATGATATTTGGCATATAAGAAAAATTCAAATGATGTTATTATTATTATTACATGTTTAATATCTAGATTCTAGAGGCACCTCATTGGCTCAGTGAGTGAGCATATGATGACTCTTGATCTTGAGATTGTGGGTTTAAGCCCCACATTGGGGGTAGAGATTGCTTACAAATAAAATCTTAAAAAAAGAAAGAAAGAAGATTCTAGATTCCAGAGCAAGGATGGTGATGACAGTGGGGGTGGAAAAGGCACTGGACTAGTCCAGGAGACCTGGGTTCTAGCTTCTGTGAGGTGAAGACACAATATTAGAAGAGGATTTCATCACACAAGTTCCCAGCAGGACAGATGATGCCCTGTAAGGGTGAGTTAAAGAGAGTTTAATCAGGAAATTATTTACAGAAGTGTGGGTAAGGTGACGTGAACCAGCAAGAGACAAGAAGCATCCCGGGACTCATAGCAGCAGGAAGCTGTTACCTCCCGCAGCCTGAAAGGGGCAACGGTAGGGAAGGATGTTACCAGAAGCTGGTGAGAGCTGGAGCCCTGGAAGAGAGGTCCGCCCACAGGAATTGTGGTATAAAGGAATTCAGGTGTTACCAAAACTCCAGCCCGATGGGACAGAGCCAAGGAATACGTTCTAGACTTCTCTCTCCTCCCAATCTCCAATCTCCTTTTGGTGCCTTGTATTCATTAAATCCAACAGGAACCCCCAGAGCATGGAAGCCAATGTGAAGCACAGAGCTGGACAGAGAAGGGCAGCGAATGCTTGTACAGGAGCGAACAGAATGACCAGCCCAGCCGGTTTGAAATTCCACAAGTCTCAGAAGGTCCTCTGCTGCACTAGCCCGATCAACCTGGCCTGGAGGACTGAGGTAAGTAGATGCAATGCCCTCGCCTAAATGCTCTCACCACCCTCCCTGCAACACCAGGAAAAGGGAAAGTCCAACTGCTGCTCCGTAGTCAGGAAAGGAGGACCCAGCATTCTTGGGTGTGAACTGTGACTGACAATGATCTGAGAGGCAGTTTTGGCAAGGCAAAACCCAAACCACAAACCGGGCAGATCAGCCCACAGTGATGCCAGCTTGGAGGAGCCGAACAGAGAGTGAGAATTCTGGGAAGAGAAACAGGAAGAGCCCTTTGGCAGCTGGATTGATGACGAAGTCTGAATGGAGGTACACGCTGGGACTGGGGGCTTTCTGAGGTGCTGAAATGCAGTCTTCAGGGGTGTCTGGGGCTCCTGTAATTCAGGCATAGATGGCATGGGTTTCATTTGCTCCCTCATTCATCCATTCTGTCAACAAGTATGTACTGTTGACCTTGCCTGTGCGAGGCAGAGTGCCAGGTGCTGGGAATAGAAAATGAGCAGGTAAAGCTGTCCTGGAGAGCTCAAGTCCAGAGGGGTCAACATCTCATCAAAACCCAGTCTGGGGGGGCCTGGGTGGCTCAGTGGGTTAAGCCTCTGCCTTCAGCTCAGGTCATGATCTCAGGGTCCTGGGATGGAGAACTGCATCAGGCTCTCTGCTCAGCAGGAAGCCTGCTTCCCCCTCTTTCTCTGCCTATCTCTCTGCCTACTTGTGATCATTCTCTCTCTCTCAGTCAAATAAATAAATACAATCAAACAACAACAACAACAACAAAAACCCAGTCTGTATGATAAGTGGTCTTGAGGGAGCACAGGAGAGGGATACCCACCTAGGCTGGTGGGCTTGGGGAAGCTTCCCTGGGCGGGGACATCGAGGCTGACTCTGAAGACGTCAACAGCAGAGAGAGCAGGGCGAGAGGAGAGGTGGGAACAGCTAGAGGTAACGTCTGTGGAGATCGCCGATCATTCAGCGTGGACACGTGGGGAGTGATGAAAGCTGACGCCGGAGGGACAGGCCGAGGACGCTGCTAGTCAGGGTGAAGACACTGAAGACAGTGGGCGGCCAAAGAGGAGTCATGGGCCGGGGAGTGGTAAGATCAGAGGAGAATTTCCTCGGGATCAGCCTGGTTTCACTGTAAAGAGCAGATCAGAGGAGGTCAAGCCCATCAAGGGGAGAGAGAGACCAGCAAAGAGGGTTTCAGCAATCTGACGGGGACAGTGGGGTTCAGGTAGAACCAGTGGCCAGATGTGGACAGACACCAACACATTTAGGGGAAGGTCTGGGAGGACCTGATGGCTATCTGGATGTCTTGGGTAGCCGCTAATGCTGGTCCTGAGATTGGAACCACAGAGAAGTGAAACACAGCTGGGCATAGGGCAACGCAGGGAATAACTCCATGGAGATGGGTCTCTCTTTCTGGTGAGTCTGGCTGAGACTAAATAGCTAGATTACACTTTATATGTGTGTAATAGAGTTACTGAGGTGGGGAGAAGTATCCCCATCCTATAAGACTGGAAAACCATGAATTAGATCAAATGAAGCAGGAGCACCTGGCTGGCTCAGTTGGTAGAGAGTGTGACTCTTGATCTCAGTGTTGTGACTTCCAGCCCCATGCTTGGCATAGAGTCTACTTAAAAAATAATTTAATTAATTTTAAAAAATGAAACAATTTTTGTTACAGAAAACTTCTCAGAATCCTTAATAGTTTAGTGCCCTTGATGTCCTAAACTAAAAATACAGTGTACTGTATTTACCAAATCTATTTGATTCCCTCTCTCACATATGACATATATCTATAGCTCCTATAATGGTGTTTCTCGAACACTGTTATTCAAAGTAAGGCTCACGCACCAGCCCTAGTTCCCAATGTTAATGTCCATAAGTACGGAAATCAAGACAATTTAGAAACTTAACGGCAATTATTTGACTTTGATCTAATAATTAAAATATCTGGGCTTGTATTTTTTATGTCTGCTTTTTAAATCTCATTTTTCTAGTTATGTGTTTGTTTTTTTTAAGAGCCCAACATGGGACTTGAACTCACAGCCCCAAGACTGAGACCTAAGCTGAGATCAAGAGTCAGATGCTTAACTGACTAAGCTACACAAGCACCCCTCTTAATGATGCATTTTTATTGTATTTTACAAAATTATCAGCAAAGAATGCAAAGGGGGAAAAAAAAACCTAGCCTTTCGCCACAGACAGTTGAGAAGCACCATTTCAGAGGACACTGGGAAACACTCCAGATCAGTGATGGTCAAACTCAGCTGCCCATTTTAATCTCCTCAGAAGCTTTAAAAAGATATGGATCCCATTCCCAAGAGACTACAGGGTAATTCACCTGGGCACTGAGGGTTTAGAAAGATCCCTAGGTGATTCGAATGTGTGTCAAGGGAGAGAACTACTATGCAGGGAAAGTGTATACTCCCTGATGTTTCTGGTTTCATCCTCACACACCTCGACAAGGACCAAGGGTGGGGATGGTGGTTCTCAGTGCTGGCTGCACCCAGGAACCGCAGGGCCACTTATGAATGAACTTGGGCCTAAACTCCACTTAAACCAGTTAAATCAGAATTAGTTGCGGTGGTTCCTGGACACTGGGATTTTAATAAAAATGATTCTAGGCCCCCAGAGTTAAGAACCCCTGGGCTAGGAAGTCCGGTTGCAAATGAGACAGTTAAAAGTGGGGAGGTCAGTACATGGCTTTCCCCAGGGGCTGGAGTCAGAGGTAGCCCTCGGGATTTCTAACCCTTTACTTTTCCTGGTCTACACGGCCAGGCAAGCCATACTGTAGCAGGGGACACTTGGAGGGTGGCGGTGGGGTTTACCGCAGAGACCAAGAGAGACTGAGTTCTTGCCCTCAGCTCCCTCCCACTCCTCGCTGATGGGGCTTCTGGGAGACAGCACCGCTTCTGTTCCTTTTCCACTGAAACAGCGTGACCCCTGAGAGGCAGTTTGTCTGAAAGAGGGAAGAAAGTATGTCTCTTCATGCCTAAAGTTGTAGCGCTTTGTGCTGAGCAACAGCTTCCAGCCCTGGCGACAGCTGTGTTTCAGCCTGTTCCCTCCCTTCCTGCCATGCCCACTGAGAGAGTCCAGCTGTTTCTTTCCATCAGTCACTGAAAAGGACGCCTGTTCTCTGGGGAAGCACGAATGCATTAGGACTTTGTGGCAGAGAGGAAACAAAGAGCGGAGAAGGGAGGCTCTGTAGAGTTAAGACTGTCTTTGACGTTGGCTGGCAGAAGCTGGGGACAAATAATTTACAGGTCTTTTTAAAAATGCTTGTAGGAGAATGATGGGACGGGCCAGGCATAAAGGAATGCGCCCAGTGGGTTGGCACAATGCTAGGTAGGACAGTAGTTACTTCTCTGCAACGGAACTCTGGAAGCCTCCATTGTCTTGCCTGTGCTACCAAGAGCAATTCACCAAATGCTGCGCGAAAATGATTTTTGAAATTGTCTTAAAATCCTACTTTGCACTGAAATACTTGTTTTAAAAAAAAAATCTTTTTGAAATAACATTAGACTCCAAAACCAAAGAAATGTTTAATAACAATTAAGGCTCAATAAATAATAAAGGTTTCTAGTTGAAAAAGGTCACAGATGATTTGGGCTACGTAGACACTGGTAACTAACTGTATGGATGGTGAACCCTTGGTTGTGTTATATACTGTTCAGTAGTTACAATGTTGCTCTTACTGTTTTCCATGACCTAATCATTTCGTTTGAAATATGTTGAGTGCCTACTATTTGCTAGACCATGTGCTAGGCCTTGGGGATTCAATCCACAGTGAGCAAGGTGCCCATGGCCATTGTCTCCACGGAGTTTAAATTTTAATGGAGAAAATGATGTTAAACAAACAATGACAATAGTGGTAAGGAGGACAAGTCTATTAAAGATGTACATGACTGTCTTCTCCTCTTTCCTTTCCCTTTCTTCCCTTAAAAAAAAAAAAAAATTGAGAGGCAGGGTCAGGGGTCTTGGGGGTTAGGGAGGGAAAAAATGAAGCAAGATGGGATCGGGAGGGAGACAAACCATAAGAGACTCTTAATCTCAGGAAACAAACTGAGGGTTGCAGAGGTAAGGGGTGGGTAGGGAGAGGGTGGGTGGGTTATGGACATTGGGGAGGTTGTGTGCTGTGAAGTGTGTAAGCCTGATGACTCACAGACCTGTACCCCTGGGGCTAATAATACACTATATGTTAATTTTTTAAAAAGGAAAAAAAAAAAAATCCCCGCACATGCCTTTCTTTTTTCCTTTCTCCCCCAGAAGGAGATTGGGGAGTTGCAAACAGGGTAGGCAGGCCAAACGGCGGAGACAGGCCTGAGCAGGGATGATGTCTGCACAAAATGGGGAGCACACTCCAGTGGGGTGAGAAGATCCACTACATACAGGAAGATTGAGCAGGAAGGCAGCATAAATATGCAAAGAAGAAAACCTAAAATGAATCCCATGGTGGTAAATTAGAATCATAGACATCATTGCGAACTCTCTGTTTTTGCTCTATGCAGGTAGATAGAAATAGAGAAATGTAAGCGTGAATTTCCTAGCCCTCCACCTGAAAGGATTTGGAAGCAGGGATAGCCCAGCAGCAAGGAGCACACTGCCCGAGCAGTACTGCCCAGATCTTGGTTTCTGAGCATCTCTCCCCACTAGAAGGAATCAGGGCTCCTTAGAGAAATGGCTGATTCCAGAGTAGGAGGAAAGAAATGACAAGAGGAGCTGGGACTATCAGAAAGTTAAGGAAGAGCTCAAAGAATGACAGGGAATGTGAAAAGTACATAAAAGTCAACTTCAAAAGGCTCCCACTGGCCAAATCCGGGATAATTCAAACGTCAGAATAAACACTGATAATAATGGATTCTAATCTATGAAACAGAAGAAGGAACTTAAGATGTCCACACTGATATAAATATGGATAAATCTATGGAGAGAAAAGAAAGCTTCCCCTTACAGTAGAAAGCCAAATAATGTGGAAAGAATGACAGAATTAGAACATCATAGTATCAGTAATAACTATAGTAATAATCAGGCAAGAAACATCAGTGGGTGCTAAAACTCCTGGGTGAAAGTGGGATAAGTAACAGAAGTTTCCAGAGTCTCAAAATCTCTCTCCACAAAATATTGATTAATTGCCACCATAGACAGCCTAACAGCCCCTCAAAGACATCCACATATTATCCCAGAAACTGTGAGCACGTTTTCTTACATGGTGGAAGGTACTTAGCAGCTGTGATTAAGTTAATGATCTTGACATGGGGAGTTTAATCCAGGTGGTCCCAGTGGAACCACAACTACCCTTATAAGCGAAAGGGAGCTGGGAAAGGGAGGCAGAGAAAGAGATGTAAGAGAAGGAGCAGGGCTTGGGAGTCAGAGAAAGATTTGAAGATGGGAGGTAGGCGCATGAGCCAAGGAATGCAGATAGCCTGTAGAAGTTGGAAAAGCAAGGAAACAGATCCTCTCCTCAAGCCTTCATTGGTAATACAGCCCTGCAGACACTCTGATTTTAGATCCGGGAAACGCATCAGACTTGTGACCTCCAGACGGTAAGATAACAGATTTATGGTAATTTGTTGCAGAAGCAGTAGAATTATAGATTAAAAATGCAATTAGAAATTATGAATGCAATTAGAAAAAAAAGAGTAACTTCACAGTAGAGAAATCTGGCAGATACTCTTAATGAAAATGATCAAAATTAACACCATCAGAAACTGACAAATAGGGCGCCTGGGTGGCTCAGTGGGTTAAGCCTCTGCCTTCAGCTCAGGTCATGATCTCAGGGTCCTGGGGTCAAGCCCTGCATCGGGCTCTCTGCTCAGGAGGGAGCCTGCTCCCCACCCCCCCCCCCCACCCCGCTGCCTGCCTCTCTGCCTACTTGTGATCTCTCTGTCAAATAAGTAAAAATCTTAAAAAAAAAAAAAGAAAGAAAGAAAAAGAAGCCAACAAATAGACCGTGTGTTCTGACAGTTAAGATACAATGAAAAGGCACATAGCATGTGTGATATTTTAGCCCCAAATCCATAAACCGGGTTTTATCCTGAGACAGCATCAGACAAATGCCAAATAGAAGGACAGTCTGTAAGAATGATTGGCATGTGATTTATTTAAAAATGCCAAGGTTATGGGAGTCCTAATGGACCTTCAAGGAAAAAATGAAGAACTTTCCAAATTGGAGGATACTGGAAAAAACATGACAAAGGGAGCAACATGTGATTCTGGGTTGACTCCATTGCTACAGTTGGGAGTTGGGAAACAGTTAGGAAAATTTGAGTGGGGTCTCTAGGAGAAGGATGTAGGGGATGACTTTTACTATCCTGATAACCTTTCCAGTGGAATTGTTGACCGAAAAAAACATTCAGAGATGATTATGTTGGCAATCCGAGTCTTGTGCAAGTCATTCGTATGGATGGAAGAATGTCAGGGAGGTTGGTGGGGGATGGGAGGGCGGGGTGAAGGGAGTGAAACACCTGGCCCCAGACACCATGGCACAGTTGTAGGACTGGAGGAAGATTAGTTTAGGGATAATGATCTGAGCGGTCCTACCTTCATCCGTGAGATGAAGTGAAAATTCACCTCTGTGTACCTGAGGGGGAATCTGCTGCCAGCCATGTTTGCCTGAGCACTTCAGGGGGAACTGAGGCCTGCTAGGCATGGTGGATCTGCTCACGCTGTCCCTGGGGCGGTCCCGTAAAGATGCCTTAGGAGGCAGGGCTGTTTGTGCTGAGAAACAGCTGGAGCTTCCTTCAGAAACTCGAAAAACATCAGTGTGATCCTTCTAACTGAATTTGGCCAGCAGATGGCAGCAGGCAATTCAGGCAGAAAAAACCAGAGCCCTTGGGAACGCGGAGGTCTGCAGGGCCGGCTTCAAAGTCAGCCAGGAGAGGGCAAAGGCCCGGCTGGCTCATTGAGTTGTTGGCGGTCTTTGAATTAAAGGGCTCCTGCCAGACAAAACCTCAGGCAGTCCAACCTCACTCTCTGGAAATAATGGGGGAAAGAGGAGGAGGACCAGAGAAAGTCTTCATTGTGTTTTTAAAGAAAGCAGCTTTTATTTCTTCCTTATAATGCAAAAGAGAAAAAAGAGAAGCCCTTATTGAACAGACCCTGAATTAGATGCCTTGAGGGTCCCAAACCTTAAAAAGAAAGAGTTGGTCTTACAAGTCTTGGGGCCTACAGCAGCATCACAGATTTAGATAATAATAAAAATAGGGCCGTAATTCATTTATCTGTACAATAGGGAAGGGGGAGAGTTGAGAATTAGGTGAATGAATATGTAGAGTGTTTAGAACAGTGATAGATACATGGAAAGCATGCAATAGAAATTAGCCGTAAATATTATTTACTGAGCACTTACAGTGGGTCAGGCATGGAGCTAAGTGTCTTATACGTATCCTTCCTACCTTACATTCCTTCATTCCTTATGTATCGTATCCTCCATTCCTTACAATAGTCTTGTATATTATCTCAATCTTTTCTTTTCTTTTTTTTTTTTTTAAATTCAAGCTTAATAAACTTAAGTCATTTGCTGGTGGCTCAGTTGGTTGAGAGTCAGACTCTTGATTTTGGCTCAGGTCATGATCTCATGGTCCTGGGATCGAGCCCTGCGCAGGGAGTCTGCTTGAAGATTCTCTCCCTCTGGCCCTCCCCTCACTTGTACACACATGTTCTCCCTTTCTCTAATAGATAAATAAATCGTGAATAAATAAATAAATAAATAAATAAGAAAAGAAAAGCAAGCTTAAGTCATTTGCTTAAATTCATTCAAGCATTTACTGACTGCCTCCTAGGGAACGAGGACAGGTGTGGTCCCTGCCGTCCTGGAACTTATCGTATAGCTGGGGTCATGGAGTGATTTCAGGAGCAAAATCAGATTTGAACTTCTGTCTGATTCTAAAGCCTTGCTTCTATGACCCTCTGTAAGAAAGAGCTGACATTTACTGAATGCCTGTTCTGTGGCAGGAACGTTCCATGTTCTCATACTGACCCAGGTGGGAATTATGCTGATCAGCATTTTATAAATAAGGAAATCTTACATGAGTTGCCCAGTGGCCGTGCTGTTAAGGAATAGTCAAGTGCCTTATGTATTTGAAGCCCATGTTCTTCTATCCTTGGCAACATACTCTAGAGGTTTCCTAGGGTTAGAATGGATCTGTACCAGCATCACCTCATTCTGTCCAAAAGCTACATCAGTTACAATAGTGATAGATTATGAGACCAGAGAGATATCTCTGTGGTTGAGAATCCTCTGAGATCATCAGACTTAGCACTCTGCACATGTTGGTGAGACAGCTTTGCTGTTAGCATAATGGATTCAGAATCAAAGTTCCAAAATGGAGGTTTTGCTTTCTCTTTCATGAGTTCCATGACTTTAAGCAAGTCATTTAACCTTCCTGGGACTTCCATGTCCTTGTTCATGAATTGTGACTGATGTGTATTGCATTGGTAACTAAAGACGCAATGAGATCATTTGTATGAAAGTGCTTTGTACACCCTGAAGGAAAATCTAAGAATTATGTTCATCCTTGCAAAAATTCTTGCATTGAATCTGGTCCAAAACCTGGTATTCAAAGTCTTTTGTACTCTGGTTTCAAATTATCTTTCCAGTCTTGTCACTTTCCTTTCTTCTACATGTAGACTTAAAAATCCCAAGTAATTAAAAAATAATAAAAAATTTAATGGAAAAAATCCCAATTAAAACTGGCTTAGGAAATAAAGGGATTGTGTTGATAAATGTAATAATTGATTGGTTAATGGCATAAATAAGGACTACTTCAGCTTCAGCAGTACAGTGGAGACCAGTCTGTCTGTCTGCCTAAAAGATGTCTTTCCTCTATCCTGGCTTCCTTCTTAGATTTTCCCCTCAGTGTCACAAACTAGCTGCAGTAGCTTCTGCCTCCACATCCTCTTAACTTCAAATCCAGTGAAAAGAAAACTCTCAGAGTTGAAATCTCACTAGATCTCTGCCACATTCAAATAGAATTCCGGCACCTAATTCTCATTGGTTCAATAATAGGTATGTAAGCTGATTTACACCAATCACTTTTGCTAGTGAGCTGGACGAGCTGATTAACTGAGACCAAGCAAGGCCCACCTTTGAAACTTAAGGTTGTCTGTCTCATATAACCTGTCTCCCATCTAATCAGATAACACCAGGGAGGGTTATTCTCAAAGTACAATATGCAGTATAATTATATACTAAAAGAAGAACCACAACTAGATGAATAGTTGTGGTTGTTGAGTGGTAAAAATAATAGATGTCTCCCACATGGGCATTACAGTCAATAGAACTATTTATAGTGTCTGAAGCACATTCTGTAATTTCCTGCTAGTGAGCTTATTATGGTCCTGTTCTTTTCTTGATCTGGAACACTTCTCTCCCTCTTTGAATCTCTATCAACCAATCCTCCCTGGTCCTACAATTCAGATATTTTCTCCTTAGTGTTGTCCTTTCTCTGAGCATAATGCTTCTCACAATTCTATTCCTCCATTATTTTTTAAAGATTTTTTAAAAATTTATTTGACAGAGAGCACTAGTAGGCAGAGAGGCAGGCAGAGAGAGGGAGAGAGGGGGAAGCAGTCTCCTCACCGAAGCAGAGAGCCCAATGTAGGACTTGATCCCAGGACCCTGGGATCATGACTTGAGCTGAAGGCAGTGGCTTAACCCACTGAGCCACCCAGGCACCCATATTCCTCCATTATTTTACATTATTTTAAATTCTTTATGTATTTGTCTTAATCCAACTAACCCTAAAATTTTATACTGAATTCCTTACTTAATGAAAAAAGGCTCTGATAATCTGCAGAGGAAGGAATTACCATATTTAGAAATTCCAATCCGTTGTGAAGATGAATATTTTAATGAATTAAAATCTAAATCAGTAGAATCAAAATGAATGAGAATTCATTTTAGAAACCTACTATATTTTAACAGCAAAATTTATTTTCAGAGTAACTAAAGTTATCCAGGCACATTTTCATTGCAATCCTTATTGAAAGATTGATCCTGAGCTGTCTTTGATGCTGCAGGATATCTCTGCAAGTCTGAAAGTGAATCACAAATATGAGAGGTAAATTTTGTCTTTCCCTCTGTAAAATCCTTGACATTTGTGCTGAGCCTATATCTCCAGAGCCAATCCAAATGCCTAGAATACAGATACTCCATAATGTTTGTTAAATGGAGGCATAAAGAAATATAAGCAATAACACTTTGGGGAAAGCATGTGGCTACTCTCTTCAATATTTGGAAAGAAATCCCGAGATGTCCATTTATTTTTCTATCTTTTGCCTAGATTTGTTTAAAAAAAAAATTCTGGGTCTTCTGGGTGGCTCAGTGGGTTAAGCCTCTGCCTTCGGCTCAGGTCATGATCTCAGGGTCCTGGGATTGAGCCCCGCATCAGGCTCTCTGCTCAGCAGGGAGCCTGCTTGCCCCTCTCTCTGCCTGTCTGCCTACTTGTGATTTCTCTCTCTGTCAAATAAATAAATAAATAAAATCTCTTTAAAAAAAATTCTGATAGAGGGTTTCGAGGCAAAAGCTGATAAAGACTGGTAGAACTAAAAGAACTATTCATTGTCAAGTGTGCCTGGCATTTTAGCAGACATTTAAGTGGTATGGATATGGAGTAGGTGAACCTAAATTTACTATGCATAGAATCATGGATTAGCTTATACAGTCAGGGTTCTGATGGCCCATCCAAAATGGACAAAGGAGGAATATTTAAAGAAGGGACTATTTACAAAGTAAGAACATAGACACATTTTCATTGCAGTTAGGTTCCCAGGGATGGTGATGTACCCCAGGACTAGCAACAGCAGTGAGTCATTACCACCTCTAGACCATATGGGGCTTGTGAATGTGAATGACACATTTACCCAAACCTGGAAAGGACCATCTGGCAGGAGCCATACTCGTCAAACTCCGCCTCTGACACCCCAACCTCTATCTCCTTCTATCCTTTGTTTTTCTGGCACTCTCTTTCATTGGCCCAACCCAGTAGGAAGGCAGAGGACAGAGAACCTGTTGATGCAGTCTGTACAGATGAGCCTCCCAGGAGAAAAACAAAGAGGGGATTCGTAAGAACAAGCAGAGAATATTGGTAGAGATCTTGGAGCTCTACTGGTCTCACAGTTTTTTTTTTGTTTTTGTTTTTTTTTTTTCAATAGAAACCTTTCTTCTTTGTGTATTAAACTTAAGAAAAAGCCTGATAGGAAGTAATGGAAATGATGTTATGGAAGGAGGATGGAGGGAGCCATCTGTTGGGTGTCCCCTCGCCCACTATGCCATACTCTTAGGCACTGCCAAGCAAGCCTTTCTTCTCTGTAGTCCATAGTTCTATGTAGTTCTAGTAGTTGAAACTATTTATTACAGATGAGAAAACAGAGATCCCCAAACTTTAGTAAGTAACGTGTTAAGTCTCCAAGTGACTTAGTGGCAGAGCTGTACACAAGAATTCAGGCCTCCTGGTCCCCAATTCCATACTCAAGTATTATTCAGGCACTGAGGGTATGGCAGGGGTTTCTCAGAAATGTGAGGCTCTACCAGGCTGGTGAGGGAAGTCAGCACAAGTCAACATCAGAGTTAGAGAAATCTAGATTCCAGTTCTGCTGCTGGGACTTTCAGGACAAGTTGTGATTAAACCTCTCCTCCTTAGTTGCTTCGTTAGTAAAATGGAAATTAAAAAAACAAACAATTTTTAGAGCTGTTGGGAAGTTTATTAAGTGCTTGAATACTGTTTGGTGCTGGGACCTCATCAGTAACAACTGGTTGTTATTACTGGTAATTTCTTAAGTGTCTATGAAATCACATAAAGGTCTCATTGGCAGGACTTGAGAAATGTCCAAGCTCAGAATGCACCCAACCATGAACTGGATGGAGAAGTTTAGTAATGGGCATTTGTAGGTTTTGCCCTCCTAGCATTCTTTCCTTTGGACAGCCTCTCCCTTGTTTTCAGGCCCTGTGGCTTGGACGTGGCTGACCCAACCCCAATACCTAGGCTTCTGGTTGTAACCCAGGCCTAAGCCAATCAGTGTAAATCCATCCTCTTCACCACAGTCATAATCCAAGGGTGGGAAACTCCCCAAGCTGTCAATTGAGAGTAAATGCAAGGACTTTTCCAAGTTACTGGAGTTGTTGGGAACACATATGAAGCCCAAAAGTAAAACCATTTCCAACAACTGTCATAGCCAAGAATCCCAAATGACATGATTTGAGCCCCAAAGCCAGAGGCTGGCAAACTTTTCCTAGAAATGACTACATAGTAAATATGTTAGGTTTTGCAAGCTTTCAGGTCTCTCTTGCAAGTACTCAATGCTCTGTTGTAGTTTGAAAGCAGCCATAGAAAATATGTCTGAGAACAAGCATGGCTGTATGTTAATACAACTTTACTTACAAAAACAGACAATGGGCTGTTGTTCACCAATTCCCACCCTATGGCCAAGCCTAAAGTTGAATAACACTGGGGCTTCTCAGTTAGGTTGGCCACTAAATTCCCTTTTTGGCTTAGACTAGTTTGAGTCAGATTTGTAGCAATCCAATGGAAAAAGTCCTGATAAAACTTCAATTTGATCAAATATGACCATAATTAACCTTGAACATCACAGATTGATTGCCTCATGGTAGAGAAATTAGTCATTTTTGTCACTGAGAAGAAACTTCTGGGGGGAAAAGTTCCCTTTCTAAGAACATTTTGCTGCTATTAGTGGCTTAGGGTCACGTGCATGTCACTGCCTCTGAAGTTGAATTTTTTTTTTTAGATCTATTTATTTATTTATTTGACCAACAAAGATCACAAATAGGCAGAAAGGGAGGCAGAGAGAAAGGAGGAAGCAGGCTCCTGGCTGAGCAGAGAGCCCGATGAGGGGCTCGATCCCAGGACCCTGGGATCATGACCCGAGCTGAAGGCAGAGGCTTTAACCCACTGAGCCACCCAGGCACCCCCTGAAGTTGAATTTTAACTAGTATTTATCTCCTTGTCCCCAAAGAGGAACAAGTACTCCCTTGTGGCTTTGCCTTAGAGCACACAGTCCACAAGAGATCAAAATCCTCCTCTGAATGATTCTAGAGGGTGTCTGTCTTCCACAAATGCTAGAAACCCCACAGAAGTGTTCTTAGTCTGTGTGAAACAGAGGTGAGGTGGTGGTGTGTGGCGGGGGACAACTGGATCGTTAGAAAAGACCTAAATGTTCCTGTCAAGGAAATTCCTCGCGTGTCCTAGGAAATGACTCTCCTGTAAGGAGGATCTTACATTCTTTGGAACAGGACTGCTTGTTCTGTCCTTTCTGACCAAGTTTCTTGCAGTTGCTCAGACTTTGCTGGAATGAAGCTGACTTCTTGAAAGCTGAACTGCAGTCTTGATCCTCAAATATAAGGAAAGTTCCTCCTGCACATTGCAGGTATTATGAATATCTACTTACCAAGTTCCAGTGTTCACTGAGCAACCTAATGTGTTAGGAGCAGCAAAAAACGTAACAGACCACAACTTTACCTGAAAACTGAAGGGATATCCCCAGTGTGGGATAGCTTCAAACACTGAATTGTACAGAGCAAACTTGAAATGCCATCCCCCTATAGAGTATGAGATGGTCTTAGGTCAGCGGGCTACTATCACAAAATACCATAGACTGGGAGGCTTAATAAATCACACGCATGAAATCGTCACCATTCTGGAGGCTGGGAAGTTCAAGACCAAGGCACCAGCAGATTCGGTGTCTGATGAATGCTTGCTTCTTCATTCACAGATAACCATCATCTTGCCATGTCCTCACAGAGTTTGCTCTATGGGCCCTATGTCCCTTTCATAGGGGCACAAATTTTATTCATGAGGATTCCACTTATATGACCTAAACATCTCTGGAAGTCTTCATACCTTAATACCATTACACTGAGGACTAGGATTTCAACATAGGAGATTTTATTTTATTGTTTATTTTTTTAAAAGATTTTATTTATTTATTTGACAGAGAGAAAGATCACAGGTAGGCAGAGAGGCAGGCAGAGAGAGACGGGGAAGCAGGCTCCCCGCTGAGCAGAGAGCCTGATGCAGGACTCAATCCCAGGATCCTGAGATCATGACCTGAGCCGAAAGCAGAGGCTTAACCCACTGAGCCACCCAGGCGCCCCTATTTTATTTTATTTTATTTTATTTTATTTTATTTTATTTTATGTATGTATTTGACAGAGACACAGTGAGAGAGGGAACACAAGCAGAGGGAGAGGGAAAGGGAGAGGGAAAGGGAGAGGTAGGCTTCCTGCTAAGCAGGCAGCCCAATGCCAGGACCCGGAGATGATGACCCGAGCCGAAGGAAGATGCTTAATGACTGAGCCAGCCAGTTGCCTCTAACCTGGGTCCTCTTTTATTTCAAACTAAATTTCACTTATTTGGAAAGTTGAAAAATGAGGACCAGTGTTCTTGAGCCCAACTACACTGGCCTTGCCGAGCTGGTGACGACACCTCGTGGAAAATCCGCAGGATCTTTTTATTTTCTGGTCTGTGGAGTAATTCCTCTGGTGTTCATGCAGCAGCTTCAGCAAACATGAACACTGGGCAAGACTACGTCATTTCAAGAACTCTGGCAAAATGTTCTATTTTTTCAAATGTCTCGGTGTGTATAAGAGAAAGCACTTTCGGAGGTAGGATTGTCATCAGATTCTTCTTTGAAACAAATTTTCTCATAGAAAATTGAACTTAAGGGAACAAAGATGTTAAACACACATTTGTAATGCTAAGCCCAGGGGAATAGAATCTTCTAACACTGCAAAGGCAGAGCATAAATAGACTCCTATTTCTGGGTAGAGAAGGTGAATTCTTTTCCTTATTATGAACGATGATGTTCCCTCCTGAGTTCCGCCTGAGTGACAGATGTAAGTGAACTCTGGGTGGGTGACACAGATGATGGGACCTCAGGGTGCATGGGGGTGACACTTCTATGTTACAGAAATAGAAAGGGCCCTTTGGAAAACCTTTAAGATATAAATGATGTCACTGCCACTTAGTAAAATGTTTGTGTCACGTCAAACAAATTTAAGGGCGTCTCTAGGAAAGTATATTTTATAGATTAAAAGTAAATCCAGTTGGGCAATTTACCCAAAGCCCCTAAACTCAAAGTCAGGAATGATTATTGTTTAATTTTTCAGGGTATGGGGTCTACAGAATGCCCTATAAATGGGTCCTTCCCACAGAATACTGGAGGTGGGGAACTGGGGTCCTGAGAAGAACTGTCATTAAATAGCTATACAATCTAATGCAGTCCATGACGGGGTTTTTGGCTAAGATGGTGTTTAAGAAACTTTCAGTTGTGGGTGCCCTTCTATGGAGTATGTGTTTTCTCTTGGCCAGAGTTCTTATCCCTCCCTAGTAATTCTATCTGAACTGTGTGTAAGTTACCTGCCCGGCCTGGCTCCTGCTACCGTTTGAGTTTTAGACACCAGCCAGAGTGGACAATGGAGGGATATCTGTAGGGTGGGCAGAGGAGAAGAACCAACAAAGGATAGAAGAGAACTAGGAAAAGGGTGCTGATAGCCAAAGGTGTTCCAAGACCGAAGAGAAATTGGCATAGAAAGACCAAGTAGAATGAGAACAGAGATTAGCAATCAGGAATCCTGTGAAAGGTGGGACCTAGACTTGGTTAGAATTGGGTTAATCGAGGCATGGAATTGAACTTGTTCTAATAGCTAGTGGAGCTTTGACTAAACACAAATCATGAATCAGACTTGGACTCAGACCTTCTCACTGATAGGCAGCAGTCAGCACCTGGCTTATGGTTTCTAGAACAAAGTAATTTCTCATCGATGAATCTTAGCTACAATGTCATACTGACTCTGAGGCTGATGGAAGGACCTTAACTAAGGTCACTGGAGAATATAAAAGAGCTGCCAAGTAAAAAACAGGTTAATTTCTTAGCACAAGGAAGCAGAGGTCTTTTAGAAGCCACTAATGCATTTTACATGATTGCTTAATTTCAGGAAATCCTGACTCACTGCCCCTATAGAGTAAGTAGCAAAGGCTGGTCTCAATTTACAATTCTATAAACCAGCTTTGAATAGAGCAGAGATTATTCTTGGCAGAAATATGTCTGTTCTGGCCTATTTTAATTTGAAAATGTTTTGGTATGTGTATGTTTTATTTTATTTGAGAAAAGGCTTTATTTGGGATGTTCTGGATATAGTTAAAAAGACTCCATGGGCTGGTAAGCCCTCCAGGCTTAACTTCTGAATGGAAAATGGGAATATCATTATCAAATCTATACAGACAAGTGTGCCCTTGATAAACGGCCCAGGTGAAGTCTGACTAAAGAAAAAGAAGTTAGAACTAGTCAGCTAAACCAGGGTACTGGTGTTGAGTAATACAAGAAACAATGCTACTAATGTCACTGAAAATTAAACCACATTCTTCTTTAATCTTCATGGTAGTGCAGAATGTTCACAGTAGCTATCCTTAACCCTATTTCACAGAGGAGAATAACATGAAAAATAATTAGGTAATGTACCCACATTCACAGATGAAGTTAGTGAAGATACACGGTTAAACTCCAAATAGGATGATCAGTGTAACTCTAGATCTGTCCTCTATCCACTATTTCTTCTACTTTCCTCAGCAACCATTCCAAACCTTTTAAAACATATCCATTGTGTATTTTGGTCTTTCTCAAATCCTGATGAACGTGTTTGGCCTCCCATGTCACTGAGAAAGCAGAGGTCCCTAAACTTTCCATATTGTCTTCCTACCATGTTATCTACGCTCTAGCTGGTTCTTCTCACTTGTCTTCTAGGCTTTCCCTTCTGATTGAAGCCAAACCTTTCCACACGTTCTCTCTTTATCTCTCCTTCACAGGCATATTCCCCTCTGCTTGTAAATGCACTCAGGTTTCTCTCACACTAAAATAGAACACAACAAATCATCCTTGAAGCTCCAATCCAATCTAGCTCTCTCTTGTCTCATTCAAGTTTCTCCCAAAATTTTTCCTCCTTCCCACCTCCCAATTTCTCAATTCCATTCTTTCCTTACCTGCCTGGAAATCAGGTTGTTGGCAGTATTTTGGGCTGAATTGTGTTCTCCCTTCCCAATTTATATGTTGAAGTCTTAATCCTCAGTACCTCAAGATGTCCTGAGAGCATGGAAGAGACAAAGTTCTTATGTACCCAGCAACTGAGAAAAGTCAGCATGAGGCCAAATATTAAAAGAGAGGGCAGAGGGACCACTTTCATAAATGACTAGCACCAAGGAATGTGAAACTGAAGCAGATTTGTAGTCCAAGCCAAGGGAAGTCACAGGTAGGGCACACAAAAGTCAAAGACCAATGGGGGGGGAGGGAAAAAAAGGGGAGTAAGGAAATCTCCAGTTGTCTATACTGTTTATTTTAATTTATAAATATATCAACATAAATAAAAATATAAAGTCTTATCCCCCCCCCCCCATTGGATATTCTTTCCTGCTTTGTTGAGGACTAGTTGACCATAGAGTTGAAGGCCCATTTCTGGGGTCTCTATTCTGTTTCATTGATCTATGCATCTGTTTTTGTGCCAGTACCATGCTGTCTTGATGATGACAGCTTTGTAATAGAGTTTGAAATTGGAAACGTGATGCCTCCAGTTCAGGTTTTCTTTTTCAACATTCCACTGGCTAGTAGGGGTCTTTTCTGGCTCCATACAAATTTCAGAATTGTTTGTTCCAGCTATGTGAAAAATGCTGGTGTTATTTTGATAGGGATTGCATTGAATGTGTAGATTGCTGTGGGTAGCACAGAAACTTTAACAATATTTGTTTTTCCAATCCATGAGCATGGAATATTTTTCCATTTCTTTGTGTCTTCCTCAATTTCTTTCAGAAGTGTTCAGTAGTTTTCAGAGTACATAACTTTTACTTCTTTGGTTAGGCTTTTGGTGCAATTGTAAACTGGATTGATTCCTTGGTTTCTCTTTTATGCTGTTTCATTGTTAGAGTATAGAAAGACCACAGGCATCTGTGCATTGGTTTTATATCGTGTGACTATGCTGAATTCCTGTATTAGTTCTAGCAATTTTTTGGTGGAGTCTTTTGGGTTTTCTACACAGAGTATCATGTCTGAAGAGTGAGTTTGACTTCTTTGCTGATTTGGATGCATTTTACTTCTTTCTGTTGTCTGATTGCTGAGGCTGACTTCTATACTGAACAACAGTGATGACTGTGGATGTCCCTGCCATGTTCCTCACCTTAGGAGAAAAACCTGTTTTTCCCTGTTGAGGATGATATTCACTGCAGGGTTCTTGTATATGGCTTTGATGATGTTGAGGTATTTTCCCTCTATTCCTACATTGTGAAGGGTCTTTATCAAGAAAGGATACTGTATCTTGTCAAATGTTTTTTCTGCATCTATCGAGAGGATCTTACGGTTCTTATCCTTTCTTTTATTAATCTAATGTATCACACTGATTGCTTTCCGGATGTTGAACCAGCCTGGTAGCCCAGGTGTAAATCCCACTTGGTTGTGGTGAATAATCCTTTAATGTACTGTTGGATTCTGTTAGCTAGTATCTTATTGAGAACATTTGTAACTATGTTCATCAGGGATATTGATCTGTAATTCTCCTTTTTAGTGGGGTTTTTGTCTGGTTTTGGGATCAAGGTAATGCTGGCCTCATAAAATGAGTTTGGAAGTTTTCCTTCTATTTTATTTTGGAATGGTTTCAGAAGAATAAGTATTAATTCTTCTCTAAATGTTTGGTAGAATTCCCCCTGGGAAGGCATCGAGACTTGGGCTCTGGTTTGTTGGGAGATTTTTGATTTCTGCTTTAATTTCTTTGCTAGTTATGGGTCTGTTCAGGTTTTCTATTTCTTCCTATTTCAGTTTTGGTAGTCTGTTTTTAGGAATTTATCCATTTCTTCCAGATTGCCTTAAGTTAGTTGGCATATAATTGCTCTTAATGTTCTTTTATAATTGTTTGTATTTCTTTGATATTGGTTGGTATTGGTTGTGATCTCTCCTTTTTTAATTCGTAGATTTATTTACTTGAGTGCTTTCTCTTTTCTTTTTGGGAAGTCTAGCTAGGGATTTAATCCATCTTGTTAATTCTTTCAAAGTACCAGTTCCTGGTTTTGTTGATCTGTTATTCTGATTTCTGTATCATTGATTTCTGCTCTAATTTTTATTTCTCTTCTCCTGTTGGATTTAGACTTTATTGTTCCAGCTCCTTTAGGTGTAAGGTTGGGTTGTGTATTTGGACTTTTCTTGTGTCTTGAGGAAGGCCTGTATTGCTATATATCTCCCTCTTAAGACCACCTTTGCTGCATCCTAAAGGTTCTGAACTGTTGTGTTTTCATTTTCATTTGCTTCCATATATTTTTAAAAATTTTCCTTAATTTCCTGGTGGACCCATTCATTCTTTGGTAGGATATTCTTTAACCTCCATGTATTTGTGGTTCTTCTAATTTTTTTCTTGTGATTGACTTCAAGTGTCAAAGCATTATGGTTTGAAAATATACCTGGTTTGATCTCAATCTTTTTGTCCTGATTTGTGACCCAGTATGCATCTATTTGGAGAGTGTTCCAAGTGCACTCAAATAATGTATACTCTGCTGCATTAGGATGAATTGCTCTGAATATGTGATAAGTCCATCTGTTCCAGTGTGTCATTCAAAGCCCTTTATTGATCTTCTGCTTAGGTCATCTGTCCATTGCTGGGAGTGGTGTGTTGAAGTCCCCTACTATTATTGTGTAGTCAATGAGTTTCTCTAATTTTGTTATTGACATATATTGGCTGCTTCCAAGTTAGGGGCGTAAATATTTACAATTGTTTGTTAGATCTTCCTGTTAGATAGACCCCTTTATTATGATATACTGTCTTTCCTCATCTCTTATTATATTCTTTGGTCTTATTACATTCTAGTATCTGATATAAGGATGGCTACTCCAGTTTTCTTTTGATGTCCATTAGCATGATAAATGGTTTTCCACCCCTTCACTTTCAATCTGGAGGTGCCTTTGGGTCTAAAATGAGTCTCCTGTAAGCAGCATACTGATGGGTCTTACCTTTTTATCCATTATGATACCCTATATCTTTTGATTGGAGCATTTAGTCCATAAACATTCAGAGTAACTATTGAAAGATATGAATTGAGTGCCATTGTGTTAACTATATGAAAATATATATTATATATATAATATATATTTTATATGTTTATATGTACATAAAATTATATAAATGTGTAAATATATATAATATGAATATATATTTATTCATGTATATATTTATAAAATATAATGAAAAAACAAAATACAATATAAAGTATATATAAAAATAACTTAAAAGTGAAAGAGGAATTGAAAAAATAAAATCACTAAAAACAATAAGACTAAAGAATAAAAATACCAAGAGTGCTATATATGGTTTTCGCCATGAGCGCAAGCTTTGCAGAACTCTTATGATCAGTAAACATGGTGTGAGCGAGTTGTTTGTGCTGGTCATCTGGGGGAGGGACCTGTCGTGGTTTCTCAGGTGGAATTGCCCTAGTGGCTGCGGTGCACAGGGGAGGCAGGCCTTGGTGTAAGTGGCTCCAGGCTCCACTAGGTGGTGCTGTTTTGCTCCCTAAAGTCTCCAGCGATGATGGGTGGGCATGGTGGCACCCCACTCTGTGCTGAAAATTTGTGCCCCTGCCCTCCACTCTTCAGCGAGCCCTCACAGATCAATCACTCTTGTCTCTCTGGTTTCTGTCAGAACTCTGTACACCTTGCCCGTTTCCCAGTGTTTTTATCTAGGGTACATGACTGAGCTTTGTGACTGCTTGACCCCTTGGATATAGTGGAAGTGACACGATGTCATATTTGGGCCCAGGCCCTAAGAAATGGGCAGTTTCCACTTTTGCTTGTTTTTGTGTCCTCAGCACAATGTGAGGAAGCCGAAGCTGCCTAATGGAAAGGAATTGCCAGCCAGGGCCAGTTTCCCAGCTGTATGAGTGATCATCTTGGAAGTGGATCCTCTTGTCCCAGATGATGGTGGGTGGAACAGAAATGAGCTGTCCTTACTGAACCCTACCCAAAGCATATATTTGTGAGCAAATCAGTTATGGTTTTAACCCATTAATTTTTTGGAGTGGTTTGTTATGCAGTAAAAGAAACTAGACTAAGATGTTTGGCTGGGATCTGGACTGGGCTTGTGGGGTAAGATCTAGCTAACACCAGGTGGATAGGCAAGGGGCAGAGATGGGACAGATATCATTCCATATGGGAAAGAACTGAGAGTTCTGTATTGTTGGACTAAGATGCAGAGAGAAAATATGTGGATTTAAAGGAGACGAGTTTGTCAGGAAAAGACAAATCAGATCATTAAGTCTGGCATAGTTGTGCCTGGATGGCTCAGTCGGTTAGGCATCTGACTCTTGGTTTTGGCTTGGGTCATGATCTCAGGATCTTGAGACTGAGCTCTATTTCGGGCTCTGCAATAGACATGGAGTCTGTGTGAAATTCTCCTTCTCCCTCTGCCCCTCTCCCTACTCATGTGCATATGTTCTCTAAATCTTAAAAAAAAAAAAAAAAAAAAAAAAAAAAAAAAAATTGGGCTGAAAAGAAAAAAAAAAAAATCAAAACAAAGCAAAAAAGGAAAAACAATTAAAGCCAAGAGATTTA
>NW_026739508.1:28606-30496 GCF_022355385.1 Mustela nigripes
AAAAAAAAAAAAAAAAAAAAAAAAAAAAAAAAGTCTGGGCTGTAGATGAGAATCCAGACATTCAAGCCAGGCAAGAATGGAAACACAATTCAGGCCAAGAGATTTAATTTCAAAATCTTGAATGGCAAACAGAATAGTTTAGTTAGGCTTTCATGATGTGAAAGATTATGCAACAGGAACCAGGGACTTATAGGTCAAAGGTCTGCGTATAGGAGGAGGTCAAACCAATCCCACAAACTCTAGTACTAGTTACTACAGAGGTGGTGACAGAAAAAAGACCATCTTAGATGTTGAGTCAAACAGTTTCAAGACTGGGGCTCCACAATCTATCAAAGGAAGTAGAACTGAGATTAGTGTTTAAAGATGGCAAGAAGAATGCCTGAGTGTGGTGTGAATAATCACTTTCTGTTAGTTCACATAAGTAGTGAATATTTTAATCCACTTAGTATCTATACAAATGAATATTAGACTCATAAAATTTAACATTTATGCTTAGGCTTGTCTTTTTTTGTCCTAAAAGCAAGTTGAAGAGTAATTTTTTTTTTTTTTTAAAGATTTTATGTATTTATTTGACAGATCACAAGTAGGCAGAGAGGCAGGCAGAGAGGGAGGGAAGCAGTCTCCCCACTGAGCAGAGAGCCCGATGCGGGGCTCGATCCCAGGATGCTGAGATCATAACCTGAGCCGAAGGCAGAGGCCCAACCCACTGAGCCACCCAGGAACCCCAAGTTGAAGAGTAATTTAAAAAAAATTTTTAAGGGGGGGGAAGGGGAAGAGAGAGAATCTTAACCATGTTCCCTGCCCAGTGTGGAGCCTGACACAGGGCTTGAGTTCACAATCCTGACATTAAGACCTGAGCCAAAATCAAGATTTGTACCCTTAACTGACTGAGCCGCCCAGACACCCTGGAGGAATAGTTTTAAAAAGGAAGTAATATACAGAGGTTCCTGAAGAGATTATTAGTCCTTAGTGAGAACACAGATAAGGTATTTGTTTACACAGGCATAAATGGATATTGGTTGGTTGTTCATGACCTCTAGAGTTGACCATACTGGATTTTATGTTGCCCCTGCTCAAGGTTTTATTCTGAAAGCAACTTAGAATACAGCTGAATTCTTAGGATGACATGTATTAAATCTTCCCAGCCTACCTTCACAACTTCATTTCCTACTACCCTTTCCCCTGCGTTACTACTTTCCAGATACACTGGCCTTCTGACAGGTATGTGAAGTTTCCAGACTTCCTCCTAAAGTCAGGATCTTTGCACATGTTCTCCCTTCTTACTGGAAGGCACGTTAATTCACACTTCACCTGGATAGCTTCTGTTCGTATTTTAGTCCTCAGTTTAAATACCATATTCTTCAGAGATCTCTAAGTTCATTAGTTCCCTTTGTAATTCCCTTCTAGTAACTTTTTCATAATTTTTACCATAATTGTTCTATTTGTGCTTTAATTGTTGGCTTTCACTAGAATGTGACTTCTATGAGACATGGGGACATTAGGCATATATATATAATATTTTTTTCTTTTCCTTAGAGGAGTATGTGTGCAAGATGGAGCAGAATGGGGTAGGGTGAGTTAGGTAGAAGGAGAGGGAGACAATCTTAAGCAGGCTCCATTCTCATGCAGAGCCTGCCTTGGGGCTCAGTCTCATGACTCTGAGATCATGACCTGAGCCGAAATCAAGAGTCCAATGCTTAGGGGCACCTGGGTAGCTCAGTGGGTTAAAGCCTCTGCCTTTGGCTCAGGTCATGGTCTTGGCGGGGTGTGTGTGTGTGTGTGTGTGTGTCCCTGCTGAGCAGGGGACCTGCTTCCTCCTCACTCCCTGCTTGCCTCTCTACTTGTCATCTCTATCAAATAAATAAAATCTTCAGTTCAAAAAAAAAAAAA
>NW_026739509.1:0-29300 GCF_022355385.1 Mustela nigripes
GGGGGGGGTGGGGAGAAATGGACAGAAGACAGGAATAGACACTTTTCCAAAGAAGACATCCAGATGGCTAACAGACACATGAAAAGATACCCAACGTCACTCATCATCAGGGAAAATCAGAACCACAATGAGATACGACCAGAATGGCTAAAATTAACAACACAAAAAACAGGTGTTGGAGAGGATGTAGAGAAAGGGGAACACTCTTACACTGCTGATGGGAATGCAAACTGGTGCAGCCAGTATGGAGAACAGTATGAAGGTTCCTCAAAAAGTTAAAAATACAACTGTCCTATGATTCAGCAATTACACTACCAGATATTTGCCTAAAGGATACAAAAATAGATTCAAAGGGATACATGCACCCCCATGTTTAAAACAGCATTATCAATAGCCAGACTATGGAGAGAGCTCAAATAGCAAATGTCCACTGACTAATGAATGAATAAAGATTGTGTGTGCGTGTGTGCATGCGCACATGCGTGCACTGGAATATTAGCCATCAAAAAGAACGAAATCTTGCCATTTGCAACAACGTGAATAGACCTAGAGTGTATTATGCTCTATGAAATAAGTCAGAGAAAGACAAATACCACAGGATCTCACTCATGTGGAATTTAAGAAACAAAACAGATGAACATATGGGAAAGGGGGAAAAAGGAGAGGGAAACAAACCACAAGAGACTCTTAATGATAAAGAACAAACTGAAGGTTGATGGAGGGAGGTGGGCAGGGAGACGGGCGAGATGGGTGATGGGTATTGAAAGCACTTCTTGTGATGGGCACTGGGTATTGGATGTAAATAACGAATCACCGAATTCTACTCCAGAAACCAATATTGCACTGTAGGTTACTTAAGTAAAATATAAATTTTTAAAAAGGCAAATTACAGGAGCAACTGCTATAAATCTTCCCATGGTACAGCCCCCATATACATTCCATGGTACACTGAAAATTTTGATGGCCAATATTCACCCTCCCACAAACAACCCCCCTTGACCGGAATGTGGCTACAACAAAGGGAACAGTCTCATTAATGAAGCAAGAAACCGCATACTCATCTGCTTGAGGATGAATTTCTTAAATGACAACAAAGTTCAGAGGCGCTCGAGTCAAGCCTGAAGTAGCCTCAGTAACAACTAAGGGCGAACAGTAACCTGTACTCACCCTGGCATGGACTGAATAGTTTCACTCTGACTCACCACTATTAGTCCCTGGGCTCCCCTCTGTGATGTATTTGCTCTCTGACACCCTACTCTACATCTCTTCCTCGTTCCCTACCTGCCCCCCCCAATCAATACCCTCTCTTCACTTTCAACTGACAATCTTCTGTTCAATAAGGAAACAAAAGAATCAGAAGAGCTCATACTTCCACCACAACTACCTGCTTCTACCCTCAATTCAAATGACCCTAACATTTGTCCCCACTCCCTCCACCTTCCTTTCTATTTCAATGGATGCCCTGCCTTCTCATCCTGTCCCCCACCATGATCATCTACTAAACATGACTCCTACAATCAATGGCTCTTTTTTAGCAAACAACCCCCCCTTTCCTCCATATTCCTCTTTAGCTACCAACCATTT
The DNA here is from genome assembly GCF_022355385.1 of Mustela nigripes. NCBI lineage: Eukaryota > Metazoa > Chordata > Mammalia > Carnivora > Mustelidae > Mustela > Mustela nigripes. The sequence continues at coordinate 1,585 of NW_026739509.1, forward strand.
CTCTGCTCTTCTTTAAACAAAATTTCTTACAAGACTTGCCACAATCGTGATCTCCACTTCTTCGAAGCCACTAGGGATTTTGTCCCTACCAATCACCATGGGAACCCTATGGACACAGTGAGATGGTGCCTAATGACAGCTTCTCCTTTGCCAGTCCAATGGCCAGTTCTCTGCAATAGTCTTTCTCAACAGCCAACCACTTCCTCTTTCCTGAAACACATCTTTCACTTAGTCTCTGGGATACCACTCTCTTGGTTCTATTTCAGTGGTCACTCTTCTCTAAATCTTTTTGCCTAATTCCCTCTCATTTCCTAAGTTCTACATTGTGGAGTTTGGTATGGCTGGATCCTCGTTCCTCCCCCCTCTTCTCCATCTACGTTTGGTCTTCCCCAGGCGATCTCATGCAGTTTTGTTTCATATACTGATAGTCCCTAACTTCAGATCTCCAGCCCCAGTCTCTCACTCAGACTGAAGATTTGTAAATGCAATGACCTACCCTGTATCTTTACGTGGATCCAATTTAACATGTCCCAAACTGCCCAACTGAATGTCTCTGTGCCTCCTCCACAAGCCTTCCTATCTTGATAATGCCAACTTTCCTTCCTAGTATCTCAGGTGAAAATCTTAACACAGTCCTTCACTACTCTTTCCCTTCACCAAGACTCCAGCTCTACTCTTGTCCCCTCATAGTTTTGCTCAATAAAGCAATCTGTTCCTTTCCCAGTGAAGGTTTGCTTGGCTCTCTCTGCCTTCCCATCCTCAGAATAAAACATAATGTACTTACTGTGGCCTACCAGCTCTATGTTATCTCACCTTCGGTATGTTTCGACCTCATCTTCTACTACCCTCCCCACCCTGGTTCATCCCATTTCAGACAAGGCCTCTGCTGTTTCTGGAACGCGCTAAGTACACTCTTATCTTAGGGCCTTTGTACTTGTTTTTCCCTGGGCCTGAAATGCTCTTTCCCCAGGAATTCATATGACTTCCTTATTCACTTCTGTAAATTTCTGCTCAAAACCAAAACTATGAGGGGCCTTGTCCCAACAAAAACAGCAGCAATACTCAAGCCCGCCAGCCATTCTCATTCTCCTTTGCCCTTAGTACCGCCTGCTATACTGTGTACTTTAAATAGCCAGCTTCCTCCATAGACTACAAGGCTTGCAAGAGCAGAGACTTTATTCCCTGCTGTATCCCTTGTATGTAAGATAGTATCTACAGTAGATACTCAAATATTTGTTGAATGCACGGGAAGACTGAAGAAGTGGCAGCCTCTTATGGAATGGCGGGGTTACTTTCCCTGAGTGTCAGAAAGGTTCAGCCCTGGGATGAGGCCTGCTGTGGCCCTCTCCACACATATCATTTGCTGATATGACTTACATTATATATGGCCTTCCAACTTTGCTTGTCAGTTCTTCAAAATTTATCTTTACTTCTTTCATTTCAGGTTAATTAACACCAGGACCTTATCTTTAGGAATGTATGCTTTCAACTAAATGGGTCAGTTTGTTAAAATAAGAAGTCTGCAGAAGACACTAAAATATTGAAATAAGAGTCCAACCCTGTAAAGTTAGGAGCAGAACATTCTTATTTTAATAAACTGCAACACGTCAAAAAATCAACAAGATTTCAAATTAGGAGGTAGACGGTGTTAACTGACAAGAACTTTCTCACACTTGAGGTTATGTAATTTTAGTATGAAGTGATTCCCTTGTTGGATGTTTAACATCCACTGCTTTTGATGAATGAGAACATAAATAACCACATAGAATATATATATTTTACCTCTCCCAAAGAGAAATAGTGACGTGGAATCTGGGAATCAGGATAAATATTCTCTAGGTACCAGGAGAAAGGTTTGCATTGTAGTTTGTGTCTTAAACCAAGTCTTGATGATATATCTCCATAATCTACCTTTGTAACACCTGTGGAAAGAAATAACGGATTCTGAATTATTCATATTCTATTAAGTAACAAATTTATATTTAAACATTGCATTTAACAAGCCAGGCAAATGGGAAAAGGGGTACCATTTTGGTGATGTGACCATAGAAGTGATATACCATAAATCCACCGTCCAAAATAAAAAACAAGGAAATATATTTACATGTGTTTTATTTTTTTCAAAGAAAAATTAATTTTTAAAAAAGATTTTGTCAGGGAGCGACAGAGAGAAAATACATGCATACAAGCAGAGGGAGCAGCAGGGTCTTTGCCAAGCAGGAAGCCCAATGCAGGACTTGATCCCAGGACCGTGGGATCATGACCTGAGCTGAAGGTGGGTGCTCAACTGGCAGCTATCCAGATGTCCCGAAAAATTAAATTTCTGTGAGAATTAAATACAATGCTTGTATTACACACAAATGTAACTTTTCCTAGGCTCAGAAGACTTTCACTTATGTGAAGGCAAAAATAAGAATCAAGATCTCTTTTGCCCAAATATTAAGCAGAGCAACTGTTTTCGGGAAGGTTTCTCTTGCACAACTCACTGGTGTGTGAACTGTGACTTGATGGTACTGTGGTAATGAAAAAACGAGGCTGGAATGCTAACAATGTCAGGAAGACTTAGGGCTGTGGAACCACTGTTCCCACAACACCCTGAATGGCAGAGAAGTTCCTGGACAGAAGTCCCATGAGGCATGCTACTGTGCTCTGCACTGGCCCTGAGAGACTCAAATTCTCATACAAATGTTCCACATTACAATTAGGTTAAAAATAAAAGAGAACACTTGTAACACCTGGGCTCACAGTAACATCTGCAATACAGGCCCGGACAGCTTCCTGTTACTAACACAGCAGGCTCTGTGCTGGCCACTCTGTACACTGTGTGTGATTTCATTTCTTCCTTATGACAACCCTATGAGGTTGGTGCTTTGCCTCTTCTCAAAGCTTTTCTACCCCCTTCTTACCTCTTCTAAGATGCATTAGGATCAGGGACAAGAAAGTTCTAGTCTTGTCTTTTTTTTTAAAGATTATTTATTTATTTATTTGACAGAGAAATCACAAGTAGGCAGACGTAGGCAGAGAGGCAGAGAGGCAAAAGCAGTGTCCCCACTAAGCAGAGGGCGTGATATGGGGCTCAATCCCAGGACCCTGGGATCATGACCTGAAGGCAGAGGCTCAACCCACTGAGCCACCCAGGCGCCCCTAGTCTTATATTTCTAATGCAAAATGCTAACCTGGAGAAATTATATAGAAGAAATTCTTGAACTCATCCATCCATACTTCTGCAAGTCGTCTGTTATTTTTATTGATAATCTGTCCTGTGCCTCCTGGAAACGTGTAAGGTGTGGCTTTCCGAAACACATGTCCAACATGTGAGCAGGTGACGATCTCTAAAGTCCCTCCACATTGCCAGATCTGAAAACAATGATGGTTTATTTATTTATTTAAAATTTTTTTTTTTTTTTTTTTTTTTTTTTTTTTTATTTGACAGAGACACAGCGAGAGAGGAACACACACAGGGGGAGTGGGAGAGGGAGAAGCAGACTTCCTGCTGAGCATTAGGGAGCCAACCATGTGGCTTGATCCCACGACCCTGGGATCATGACTTGAGCTGAAGGCAGACACTTAGTCAAATGAACCACCCAGGTGCCCCTAAGTTTAAATTTAAATTCAAGTTTAAATTTTTTCTGTAGTATATGTATGGCTCATAGTCATGACCATGACAGTGAGGACACGGTTTTGACCATGGATTATTCAGCCGGAGTCCTATCTGTTCCTCCTTTTCCAAACTTGTCATAGCCTGTACAATAAACAGATCCTAGAAATACTCACTTGGACAGTTACAGGACACTGTCATCTTCATGAGAATAAAAACTAAAAATGGGTAAAAGAGGGATCAAGTTTGGGTTCATATTCTTAGTTTAATGAAATTATCCTTTTGCTCCTTTCAAAATGCATTTTTCTGTAAGTCAAGAATCGGTTATTTATAATTGAAACAGATTTTGAGAAGTTCTGATTCTATTAAATATTCAGTCTCTCTATTTTAAAGTTCCCTCAGGATCACAAAGTGATAATGGCTGGATGGGATTTCTAAGATGATCTAGAGTCCAAACCTCTCCTTTTCTAAGAGAGCAAAGTAATCCACTAGGAATGAAGTGACGTAGCTGGTTTAGGTTACAATGTAGTTCAATGTGGTTTGCACTGTAAGTTGTGTGTTTCCGGATGATTATTTCAGAAATACGCAATGTCACTTAACATGTTGATTTTAGTCAATGTGAAATACTGGGTTTTATATAAGGTTGACCGGGTTAAATTAAGTTGGAGCAATTTCAGAATTCTTTTGCCTTTTTCTATTAAAAAATGTAAAGCCGGTAAAGTGACCAGGTTTTATGTAAGCAGGAATAATTTTCACAACAGAAGGACAAAGCATATTACAGAAAGTGAAATTATGTTTTTGGCAGTCAAGTACCATAGTAGCATATAGAAACTACATATTGTTTTTTATTTTTAGAGCTTGAATTACTTCCTTGAAAATAACAAAAATTCAAAACAACTAGGGAATCTTGTGTAAGTTTTACAGTTTAACTATTAAGATCACTGATTTATTGGTTTAAAATACAGTTTATAAGGAACCTTAAGAGTAATACGAAATTTTTATGAACTGAGGTTTTTGAAGTCTGACAAAACTCACACTAAATTCAATTTTTATTTAGAGCTACATAATATGAATAATTAAAGTATATCTATATTTAGGGTTAAATAAAAGATTATTTTTTTCCCAAAAGGAACTTACCCTAAAGGAAATTTCTAGGTTTTCTCCTCCCCAAATATCCATTCCGGCATCGTATGTTCCAATCTCTTGAAAGTAATCTCTGTCTATTGAAAAAAGGCCTCCTGCCATTGTAGGTGTTCTGAAATTCAATCATAATACTATGCTGTTAATTTTAAAAATTTAAAATTTATAATAAGTTTTTATTTTAAAAGTTATTTCATTAACTGTTCAGAACTAGAGAACAAATGCTTTATCTTACACTCTTCAGAAACTTTCATAGGGACCTAAGGATTTTCTGTTTTTCTGCCATGTTATTTGGTCTTCAGACATGCTGACTGTTGGGCCTACCCTCTGTCACAGCTTGTGCCCTGAGAGCCTTCTCTGCCCCATCGCAAGGCCTCTCCTGCTTTCAGTACCTTTCTGGGTCCATAGGTCCTGACTAAGCTTCCATCTGAAACTCCTTAAACAGAAGTTAGTTATCATAATTCTCTTCATCTGACTGGGTATCTTCCCATAGTCCCTAGCAACTACACTGACTATATTAACTAACTATACTGACTAGACAGCCAACTGGATTTATGTTAGCAACTCTAACATACCAGGTTCTAAAGTGAGGCAAATACTTCAAAGAGGTAGACTGCATAGGATGAAAACACTGACATCCTTTTCCTAGTAGATGAGGAGTAGAGAATACAATCAGTCACTCCTAAGGGGACTGTTAGCCAGATCAAGAATGGTTCATTCTCTACAGAAGAGGGGCCCAATTCATCAGAACATGGCCCAGAGATGTAGAGTGGGTGCAAACAGGTGGAATTAAGCAGAGAAAGGATAACCAAGGAGGACTGATGTAAATGAGTATCAATCAACCACTTGATTTCCATGAAGGATGAGCATGGAGAAAAATGGACTCCGACTAGAAGAAAACAAGTTCCAGGGACAGAGGAGACAATGGTGATCACACTTCAGGATGAACTGTCACTTCCAATTCCATGCTCTAAAAACAGACGGATTCCATGCTATTAGAAGGGCTGCAGCATGTGCCTTTCCAGGACAAACAGTCATTTCCACATAAAAGTTAGGACATACATGGATTTTAGAAGAGAAAAAAAATGAGAAGTCTACTATGTTAGAAGTCAGAGGAAACAGGCCAACACCCAGAGTTACCATTTAGTACCAGGGTTTCTTGACCTAGGTTTTGAGAAATCTCTACATTTCTTAGAATTGTATGCTCAACCCGCTGTTTGTGCGTGTACACTTTCCCCCTGTTAGAAAAGACTCCTAGCTTTTATCAGATTTCTCAAAGAAGCCCACCATCTACGGAACGCTTAGGAACTCCCGATTTAGGTGGTTATTTCAATTGTCAGCAAATCCGTGGACAAGTACCTTTGCTATAGGAAAGGACTTAGCATAGAATTAACGAAATTCTCCTTAGCTTTGCCAGAACAGGACCCAAGGAAAAGGGAAAGCAGGCCTGAGAAGCCCGGGAGGCAAGAAAGCTAAGGCCTGGCCCTGACGGGCTCTCAGTGTTGACAGCGGCAGCAAGCTGATGCTGCCCCGACGAATCCCAGGATGGCTCAGAGACTCATGGTCTTGATTTCAAGGCTCTGAATAACGTCAAGATTCTTACCCCTTTCTGAAAAAAAATCTATAGATGACCAAGTATAATACAGGGGAAAAATCAGAATGTGTTCACGAAATCTTTTTTTATACTTCTGTCAATTCTGGTTATTTTTATATTTGAAACATGCTTTTCTAACCTCATCAGTCAGTAACTACCATCCAGATGGTACAAGTCTGAATTTACAAGCTTGTATTTTGTTTGGCGCTATGACCCACTTTTAGGTAATATTTTCACATTATAATTACGCTTAAATTAATTCAGGGATAATTGGATTTAAAGTTAAATATTATTATCCTTAACTGAAAGCATAAATCTGACAGATTTGCAAAATGTTGTTCATATAGGAATAAAAGAACTTACGCATGAAACCATCACTTTCCAGGTGCACTAGATTTATATAAATGAAAAATCCCAATTTTATTAATGGGTCAGAGGAGAAAGCCCTCTTTAATATAATAATGTCTGTGTGGCTCTTTACATATATGGTACACAAGTGTCTCATGTCTCTCAAAATATACTTAGAATCCTTTTGATACAATTCCCAAAGCTCCACTGTTCCCTTCCCTGTCTATAACACCTTGGGGAAAATGTCTGACAAAGTAGTTACCTGACAGGAAGAGTCCGATCACCTTTCCTTCGGTCCATCTCTCTTTGGGGAACTGGATACCAGCGGAAATTAAGCTTCCAGTTGAAGCCACCATAGGTCATATCAGAGCCTGCCATGTACTCAAAAGTATCATCACTGATCACATCAATGATAGGACAGACCACTGTTTTCCTAAAATTATAAAAGCAAATGAAAAAATCTTCACTTTCCTTTTTGAGGGACAGCATAACAACTATATTATAATTATATGCTAAGTGCTTTTAAAATAAAAGTACATTCTACAATGTTAAAAGCAATGGTGGAAAAATTTCCTGCTGTATCCTACTAAGTTAGCATAATTATTATTTTTTTTAATGTGTGAGAGAGAATGAGAGAGAGAGAGGGAAGGAGGGAGGAGAGCACTGGCGGGGGGGAGGGACAGACAGCCTTAAGTGGCCTCTGAGCTGAGCACGATGCCAGGCTCTTTCTCATGACCCAAGCTGAACCCAACAGTCGGACACTTAACTGACTGGGACACCCAGGTACCCTTAAGCAAGCTTCATTACATACCATACTTGCAACTGTTGATAATCCTCCATTCCCTTTTCATTCAGACTTTGATGTATTTGCCACATGTAAAAACACTTCAAATATTTCCAGCTTTCAAAAGTAATAGTTTTAAATGATTATGTATTTAATCATTTTAAGGTAAGTTTTCTTAGTAAATTCTTGGATATTTGTGTTCCTTATAGTTTTTTGCTCTTAAAACTACAAGCACTGGGTGTTACACGCAATTAATGAATCACTGAATACTACATCAAAAACTAATGATGTACTATATATGCCAGCTAATTGAATGTAATCATACAAAATAAAATACTTTTTTCAAAAAATAAAAAGATAAAATACTAAGTGCAAATGTTCATATAATCAGTATTTTGCTTTTAAGATAGGAATGGGTTTACTGAATTAACGGAATGAACTTTTTCTGTAGCACTCAATCTTTACCGCTTTCCATATACATAGGTATATGTGTATATTTCTCCCTGTAGCTTCTTTATAAAGCTATCGACTTTGGACGATATTTTCTTACATTTTGTTGCCAATATAATGTTAAATAGTATCTTACAATTTAAAATTTTTTGTTTTCTAGTTATTAGAAAGGATATTTTCCCTGCAGGATTGTATCTATTCATACAAATTGTCTGATTCCCCCAGATATTAAAAATTTTTTCTGTTGGTATTGCGGTATTTTTTATGAACCTGAAAAAACTTCCACATGACCATAGCTCCTTCCTAGGAAAGGTGCACCACAAAGAGTCCCTGGCAGTCACATTCTGGAGTATGTAACCTTTCTCATCTTCCCCATCCGCACCATCTTCATCTTTCCTGTATTGTTTAAGGAATCTTTCCCTACACCAAAATCATAAAGATATTCTCCTATGCCGTCTTAAAGAGGATTACATTTTTGCTTTTCATATTTAAGTCTTTAGTCCTCATGGAGTTGATTTTGGTATGATATACAGTAAGTGTCCAACTACATTTATTTTCCTTACAGATAACCAATTATTCCAGCATGATTTATTTGATGGTCTTTTTTTTCCTCTGTGGTAATTATCAATGTCTTTGTCATAAGTCAAGTTTCCATATAAACATGGGATTGTTTCTAGACATTACTGTTTCACTAGTCTATTTGTGAATTTCTGCATCAGTAGGTCACTGCCACAATTAAGATAGCCTCAAAATAAATCTTGGTATCTGGTAGTGTGCCAGCACTGTTGTATGTGACTCTTCTTCTTCAAGGGTATCTTAGCTATTTTATTTTTATAATAACAGATGTTTATTGAATGTTTCCTATGGTCTAGGCATGGGTACATAAATTTTCTCAGATTTAAAAAAAAATACGCATTTCCACATAACAGAACCAGCCAGTTCCTCCAAGAACATTCTGTTGAGATTGCAAGTGGAAATGTACTGAATTTATAGTTCAATGTGGGGAGAAGAGCTATTTTTACTTTTCTATCCATGAATATCATCCTCTTCTCTACTTAGATTATCTTCTAGTAAATTTCAAGTGTTCTATTTTATGGATTTTAAAAAATATTATTTGAGAGACCCTGTGAGCACAGAAATGGGAGGGCAGAGGGAGAGGGACAGACTCCCCACTGAGCACAGAGCCTGATGCAGGGCTCGATCCTTGGACCCTGAAATCATGACCTAAGCCAAAGTCAGACATCCAACTGACTGAGCCACCCAGGTGCCCCACCGGTATTTTGTTAAACATATTCCTAATTACAGCTTTTGATTTCTACTGCTATTATAAATGGGATCATTCCTTTTTTTCTTTTTACATCATATTTTCTAACTATTCTTTGTTGTTGTGGAGAAAGCTTTTCTATAGAGACCTTATATTTGGCAACACTGCTAAATTATTATCTCTACTGTTTTGTGTAAGACTTTTTTTCATTAAGAACACATCATCTGGGGGTGCCTGGGTGGCTCAGGCATTAAGCATCTGCCTTCGGCTCAGGTCATGATCCCAGGTCCTGGGATTGAGCCCCACAGTGGGCTCCCTGCTCTGCGGGAAGCCTGCTTCTCCCTCCCCCACTCCTTCTGCTTGTGTTCCCTCTCTCACTGTGTCTCTCTGTCAAATAAATAAAATCTTTAAAAAAAACAAAAACAAAAACAACACACCATCCTCAATTGACAGTACTTTTCCTTTGTAATCCTTATACCCTTTCTTTTTTTTTAATTTTTTATTTTATTTTTTTACTAACATACAAAGTATTATCAATGTATTATTAGCCCCAGGGGTACAGGTCTGTGAATCGCCAGGTTTACACACTTCACAGCATTCCCCATAGCACATACCCTCCCAAATGTCCATAATCCAACCACCCTCTCCCCAGCAAACCTCAGTTTGTTTTGTGAGATTAAGAGTCTCTTATGGTTTGTCTCCCTCCCGATCCCATCTTGTTTCATTTTACACCTTTTATTTCTTATACTCCTGTAAAACGTAAAGCTTCCAATAATACTAACTATTAGTAGTAATTCAGGGCATCATAAGGATGCACCATATCTTTGAGAAAATATTTTGGGATGGGGCTATGTGGCTTAGTCCATTAAGCATCGGACTCTTTGATTTCAACTCTGGTAATGATCTCAGGGTCATGAGATCAAGCCCTGTTGTCAGGCTCTGCACATGGAGCCTGCTTAGGATTCTCTCTCTCCCTCTCACCTGCATGTACTCTTTATCTCTCTCAAAAAAAAAAAAAAATCAACTTTTTTCTATTAATAAGATGTTTGCTAGTTAAAGCTTTTTTGAAAAGCCATCCTTCTTCAGATTAGTAAATTTCCATTCTGTACTAGTTCACTAAGTACTTTTAATTATAAACGGATGTTCAATTTAATCACAAGTGAACACATTTTTTATTTATTAAAGTGATGACAGATTTTTAATGATAGGTTTCAATCAGTTTTAGAAATGTTAATGAGAATGTATTATGTGAACTGGTTTTATATTATTAAACTAAACCAATTAGTCATATTTTCTTTTACATATTTTTCACATAAAAATAAAAATATTTTGGGGTGCCTGGGTGGCTAAGTCAGTTAAGCATCTGCCTTCAACTCAGGTCATGATCCCAGAGTCCCAGAATCAAGCCTTGTGTTGGGCTCCCTGCTCAGCAGAGAGCCTGCTTCTCCCTCTCCCTCTACTGTTCCCCCCGCTAGTGCTTGCGCTTGCGCGCTCTCTCTCTCTCACTAACCCTCTCTCTCATATAAATACATAAAATCTACATTATATATATTATATATTTATATATGTGTGTGTATTTTATATAATTATTTTTCCCTCCTAGTGGACTCGATTTTCTGGTATTATGACATTTTTTGTTACTGTTCATGAGTGGGTTTGTGTAATTTTCCATATATTTATTTTCTGGCTATGCTATCAAAGTTATATTAGTCTTATGAAGAGCCGAGTTGCTTCCTCCCTTCTTTTTCTATATTGTTTACAAATTCTTAGGGGAGACTTGTTTCCCTGTCACCACCGCATACCAAGGTTGAAACAGGCAAGTTTTCTTTGATGTGGTAGGATGTATTTCTCATTCTCACTCACACAGAGGTACAAGATCCTAGCTTTACACAGGTGTTTGCTCTTCCTTCTCCAGCCTTAGGCAGGGCCTAGACCCAGTCTCCTACCTTCCCACCCATTTGTCTATCAAGTCAAGAGAGGTTCTGTGTCCTCTAAGTTTGGCAGAACCTCTCCAAGTGAGATCTGATTTTAGTGTTTGGACCACTCACTCATCTCACTTTGCTTTGACGTTTGCAAAACTTGACTTCAGTGCCAGCTCACTGATGTATTTAAAAACATGTCTTACAATTTATCCGGCATTTAAGCTCTTTCAGTTGGAAATGTAAGTCAGGACACCTAATCTACCATACAGCCCAAACTGGAAATTGTGGTTCTCAGTTTAGTCAATCCCCCCTTTCATTTCTGCCATTTCCTCACACTGCTGCTTTCTCTCCCTGGGCCCAGGCTCCTGCTCACGTGTGGTCTTATGCAAGCTAGGATTTCCCAAATCAGCCAGGCACTACTCCTAGAAAACCATTTACAAAGATGGTCTCTTCCTTCTTTAGGCACTGTTCTTCCTAACGCTGCTGTACCTTCTTATTGCCCCAATGCTGGTTTTCCCCATTTATTCACCTTTGAAAGGGCGAGATATAGTCCCAGTATTTGCTAACAGAACAGATGCAATGGCTTTTGCCATGTTTCATTCAACTAGTACAGTTTACCTTACTAAAATCTAAACCTTAATGCTAAGTTGGCACAGACAGCCTCTGGCACAAACTGCAATGACAAGAAGAAATTCAACTAATGTTAAGTCTAGCAGATGGAAGTTAGCTTCTCTCCGGATACACAAGAACTATGCCAGGGACCAGGAGCAGGTAATTCTTTGAAAAATGCATGCATTGCTCCCACTGCTCTTCCTGTATCATCAGAGAGTACAGTGCTTCTCCATATACAATGAAGCACTGTAAGATACACTGTGTATCTCCCCACCCCCCTTCTTCTTCTTGCCATGCATCAAGCTGAGGGCTAGAGTCCCAGTAAGGAAGGAGACAGGGATGAGATGACCTGCCTGCTCCAGTATTAGCCTTAGACAGAGGGGGCAATAGTTTTATCTTACGTTTCCTGAGGTCACTGTCTTCTGTTCTGCTCCCATTTAGTAAATAGAGCATAAGGTAAACATCTGAACATGTTTCCTAATCCAGCCTCACCAACAAGACTACAAACATTTCTTTGTGATTATCTTCCCTTTTAGTTTAGAGTTCTTCATGGGTATTTTAAAGGAAACTTCAGAGGAAGTTATTTTTGCATTTATCTATATACTCAGAATTTTTCAGCTTATTATACCATTTAGGACAAACACACTGAAAACAAATGTATAGACTTGAGAAACTTACCTGTCATGTTTGATTCTGGCTAAGAGAGGCTCCAGCCATCCCACTGTACATTCACAGTGAGCATCTAAGAAGGTGATCACTTGGCCTTTAGACACAGCAGCTCCTTTTAATCTAGCTCTGATCAAGCCAGAACGTTGTTCCATTCGAATTACATGAACTGGTACTTTTAATTTTTTCACGTAACTCTCCAGAGGTCTTTTTAAAAAGTCTGAAAAATTAATAAAACAAAAAAATGGTACATGAAAAGACTGACCTGGTGCTACCCAGATGTAAAGCAATTCTGATGCGCAATACTCATTCAGCAACTATTTCCTGAGCACTTTTAGTGAAGCTCCCATTTCACTACAGGGAGCTTTTTTATCTCCTGAGACAACGTCCTAGATTTGCCTCTATCTTATTACATGAAGAATTAGGAGAAATCTTTGGGCTCAGGCTCAGTCAAAGACAAAGTTCCCTAAGCAACTGGGCCAGTTCACTTCTTCTTTTTCTAATCATGCTTAAGGATCAGGAGTAGAAAGAAAGTAGTCGAAGAACATTAACTCCAGACCTCTGTAGACCGAAGGAACAGAACATGCAACAACTGTTAGAATTCAGACAGTTGTGGGATTTCTTCAAGATCCAACTCGATGGGCGCCTGGGTGGCTCAGTGGGTTAAGCCGCTGCCTTCGGCTCAGGTCATGATCTCAGGGTCCTGGGATCGAGTCCCACATAGGGCTCTCTGCTCAGCAGGGATCCTGTTTCCTCCTCTCTCTCTCTCTGCCTGCTTCTCTGCCTACTTGTGGTCTCTCTCTGTCAAATAAATAAATAAAATCTTTAAAAAAAAAAAAAAAATTAAAAAAAAAAAAAAAGATCCAACTCGAGACTCACTGTCTTATGGACTACCACAGTCTTAAACTATGTAGTTCTTCTGCAGGAGGCAGTAAGTGAGGTCAAGCTCAGAAGGAAAATGCTGGATCAAACAGAGTTCCTTAGCAGACAGGTAGATCTAAGTAACAAAGGTTATAAGAGGGAAGCGCAATTGAAGGAAAGGGGGGGAAAGGAGAAGGAAAGGAAGGGGCTGTGTGAAACCAGCATCTCTTCTGGAGTGTTCAGATAGAGGTTATGTCTCTGAGCCAAGGAAGTCTTACCTCCAAAGTACGTATTGGACTTTAAAAAGCAGGAAAGGCTCAGCTTCCTCAACACAAAGAGAAAGAATTTTTCAGCTCAGGTTAGTTTGTGGAATTACTGCTAGAGAAGTTTTTGAGGGTGATATGGTCAAATGTCCTTCCAACTAGTCCCAACAGGCCAGTTAGGAGGAGGAAAAACTTGAGAGAGAACTGCTGGGACTCCCAGGACTAGCTCTGTCCCACAGGATTCTCATAAGGGGAAGGTCCCAGAGAGCATGGTGTATGTATTAAGGGTCTCCTTAAGTACTAAACATGGGAATCCAAAGGGCTTCCTATGTAGCGCAGAGAGAAAGACAAATAGGAGTGATAAGGTTCTTGCCTGCTTGAACTGGTGAGACCAGAATGACTCAATAATGAAATAATCAGGATAAGAAAATTTGAAAGTGAAAGGTCTACGACCCCACCATACCATACTACTGATTGTTTCCAGTTTTGCTAATGTATTTCCTAATTAATTTGGGCTAAAAACAGTATCTGTAAAATAGCTGGAGTAGAACTCCTACGAGGTCACCACTGTGATTTTATGAACCAAATCTTAGGGTCAGAGAGCTGTAACTCCATTCTGAATAAAAAGGCGGGGGGAACATCAATCCTGGAGTAGAGCAAGATTCTGCAATGGCAGCTACCATTTTCTGTTTGGCACAATGCCAGGCTCTTTACCCATTTTATATCATTTAATCCTGACAATAGCAATGCTATGAGACTGTCACTACACATATTTTAGACACACAAATATGAGACTTAGAATCTAAAATGAACCAATGAAAGTCACACAGCTTGTTAAGGAGTGGACCAAGATTCAAACCCTGGTCTGCCTGACTTCAAAGCTCATCTTTTCATCCACAACAAGAAATCCCAGAAGGGAACTTGAGAGAGAAAAATTGAGGACTGTGGAATCACCTGCACTAACACAAATTTAACTTTATGTGCAGAGTGTGATGGACTCCTACGTGATGGGGTGTGGGGTATGTTTTAGGGCTTCAGACCAGTTGAGGCTGGGTGTGTCATACACAAGATGTCTCCCAATAAGCTTTCCCAAAAATATCAGACAGCTTAAAGTCTTCTTAAGAATCAAAGCAATCTAATTCCCAAATCCCACGTCTCTGAAAGTTAAAATACTCTGTCCTCTCTATAAATAAAATGAAAAATGCATGATTCTCTGGTCTGGCAGCTCAAAACAGTTGCCATATTTTCTTGGCATCTTCGTTCTACATCTTTGTGGCCTTCATGCAATAAGGCTAAGAAATAGGTGTCTGGGCGCCTGGGTGGCTTAGTTTGTTAAGTGTCTGCTTTCAGCTCAGGTCATGATGCCAGGATTCTGGGATCGAGTCCTGTATCAGGCTACCTGCTCGGTGGAGAGCTTGCGCTTCCCTCTCCCTCTGCCCCTTCCCCCTGCTCATGCATGCGTGCGCTCTCTCTCCCACTTACTCCCTCAATTACTACTCTCAAATAAACAAATAAAAAAAATCTTATAAAAAGAGAAAAGAAAAGAAAAGAAATAGGTGTCTTCCTAAAAGAGGATATAGAATTATGTACCCAGGGATAATTCTACAAAAATGAAGCCATGGGAGGTTAAGTGACTATGAGTAGAAGCTACTATGTCATCTAAAAATAAGGTAGCATCTTATTTATCAGAATATCTTTATAGCTATTAGCCTATAAATGGATCCCTCAGCATCTTTCCATCAGGGAACGTGAGACTGCTAGAGAGGGTGTTGGGAAAATTTCACTGCTTACAGGAACATCTGAGAAATCTTCGAGCAGTCGAAACAACAAGGAATTTAGAGTCTAAAAAATCTGACTCCTAATCCCTACTAAATAAGAATCTCTGCTTCCTTTTGCGAAAGATGAGAAAAACAATAGTCCTCTCAGATTAGGAACATTATATCAGTCCTAAGTCTTAAGATAACCTTCTGAGATGATGATTACATAACTTCTGACATGGAGTGGGGACTCATCCAGACTCTGTCTTCATTTTAGACCCTGTAACTGTGATGTTATTACACGTGAGTTATGTAGCATTTAAGAGGCAAGCGCTAGGTTTACGCTAAGCCTCACCAGTAAAACGGGGATAATTATAGTGCCTACTTCATACCTAATAAATGGAGCTACTGACAACTCAGCAGTTCAACTATGAAAATGGGTATCCTGAGGCCAGAAGCAAACCAGGCACGCTAACGCAACCTAATTAGAAGTCTGCATAGACAAAAAGTAGAGGCAAGAGTTAACTGACTGGTAGATCACTCTTTCATTCACTCGTTAAATTCTGGACTATTTATGCAATAAGTGCTGTGGGCAATGAGGAAAGAGGGGTAGGCACACATGCCCGACGGAGTGTAGAGTCTGGTAGGCGAGATGGTCTTTAAACAGATAAATAGTTAAAACTCTGATGAGAGCTATGGAGTGTAATGTTCCAAAACATGTTCAGAGGGACCCGACCTGGTCTTGGGAGTTCAAGGAAGGCCTCTCTAAATATATCTCGATTCTGAGTAAACATGTGAGCTGAACTGTGGGGATGGGGTGGCCAGGGGATGGCTTGGGATGTGAGGAGAGATGCAGGCAGAGGCCGAGTCATACAGGCCTCCGAGGAACGGGGTTAGACAGAAATGCCAAGATCAGAGCAGCATGTTTAAAAGCTCCCAGGGCATGCAGCAAGAACAGAGGGGGGAAGGCGAGGGTGTGTGTGGGAAGGCCAGACCAGCAGTCTGTTTCAGTAGCCCAGGTGAGAAGTAAGGGTGCCTTGCCCCTGTCTCATGAGTAAGAAAGTTACATAAAAACAGAGCTTGCTCTGGTTGTAGGGCCTACCAGTTACCATCCAAATAAGAGAGCCAAAGAAAGTTAGACTAGGGAATTCTCAATCTGGATAAAAGGACTATAGTTGTAACCACAACAACACAATACCTGGTGGTTCCCAACCATCAGAAATAGTGAGCCACACATCTGAGGCTTTCCAAGGAGGAAGATGGAGAACCAGACTCCTGACCAGGTCTCTGGGGTAGGCAGGACTACTGGGTCTTGCTGAGTGAACCAAGAGCCCCAAGTAGAGCCATGAAGTAGATCTTGGTCCACGTTTCTCTTATAGATATGTACAGGTAGGGTGATTAAGAAGGGCCCCAGTGAGGAAGGGAAATTATTATTAGTATATGTGACTTTGTCAAGTTAGAGCTGTGGGCACATGTGTCTTTGATTAGGTCATGTCCTACAAAAATGTGCTTACACACAGCCCTCCCAGGCACAGAAGAGAAGATCAGAGAACACAAAGGAGGAAATGGAAAAATAATTCGCTTCGTCTGAGGAAAAACAGCTCTCCTTGAGGAATATTTAATCTAGCAAATATCAACACGTAAGTAAAACAAACACAAGTCACTTCCAGGCTGTGTTTGTATATATTCCTGCTTCAATGAACTTGGGCTAATTTTCTTAAAGAGGGATTAATTAACTCCTAGCAAACAATTATCCACACGAGGGTTTACACTTCTATTGTCAACAATAACTCTTTAAGTGTGCTATTCTTAATTTCTAACACCTCACTCATTTTGACATTAATTACATTACATACTATTATTTAAATGCTTTGTGTGTTTATAAATGGTCATCTTAATCACATTAAGGCGGTAAGCTATATTATTTTTTGTTTATACTTCTACAATTTGGCACAGTGGTAAGATTTAAACTGTTATTAATGTGCAAATTACTTCCCATAATTAAGACATGAAGTTATTGTGATTAAATTTACATACTTAGTATAGTTACGGAAAGAGACGTAAAATACTAAAAGAAAACACCTTAGCAGATGCAAAGAGAGATTTGGCGAGAAAGTTAAGTAGCAAAAGAGCTTGAAATGATGGTCAGGAAGTCTAAGGCTGGTGAAGGAAGGAAGGAAGAGCCATTTTCTGTAGTTCTTCTAAATTTTTCTCATGAGAGCACAGGAACATCGGGGGGATGAACATAAGACACCAATGGTCCTCAACAGTGGTGTGAGAAAAAGCGCCTGGGAAATGCTGGGTATGTCGGAGTTTAACAGGTTTCCCTACAGATGCGACTTAGCAGAGCCTTTTTTCACGCCGTGGTGTAAACTCTCTAAGAAGGATTCAAAATAAATAACGTTAGCTCAAGGTACTTTTAAAAACTTTCCTAAGAGAGTGTTTCATGAGATAATTTGAGAGATTCTACGCTTGTGAAAAATTCTGAGATTCCTGGAAGAGTAAGAGTCACTGTAGAAATTTCTTATGAGGTCAGAGTCATATTACATATCACTCTCCTAAGTTCCTTCCTCACCCTTTTATATAACTAGCTATAGGTCATTCCTGAACCTAGGAATGGAGAAAATGGAAAAACCTAAGAATAATCTGGAGAACAAAGTCTCACCTAGCTAAGGTTCCATTTTCCTGTCAGAGGTACTTCCCACTACACATAGAATTCAATTTCTCCATCCTGGCTCCAAGGAGGATCCAGTCTCTCTCCATTAACTCATGACTGCAGCTTCCCACAAGGAAAATTCTAACAAAATCATGTGGGTTTTTTCACTGTTCTGCATAAATCTTTATATTATATACATTATTTCTTTTTAAAAAAAGATTAAGCTGTGACACAAATGTTAATTATGGTAATATTTTAAGTTTCACAAGGGCATAATTTTTTGCATATGTGAATGAGTCTAAATGCCACCAATACTTTTAGGATAAATTAGAAGTCTGAATAAAATTATTAGGTTAAAAATGATACCGACGTTTCTTAACCATTAATGATAAAAGCTTAGTATATTACTGGCATTAAAATTTAAAATTTACCTCTTTCACTGGCATCATCTACTAGAACAATTTCTTCTAGCATGTGTCTTGGTGAGCGATTAATGACACTATGGACAGTTCGCAGAAGTGTGCTCCAAGCCTCATTGTGGAAAACAATCACCACACTGGTTGTAGGAAGATTATCTGGATACACCTTTGTTTTACACCTAGAGACAAAGCAAATGCCTTTATAAAAAGTGACTGTTAAAACAGCATATTCAATGCATCTGGAGTAGGAGGGATAATAGAACAATAAAGACAGTTTGCTCTAGTGGTGGGACTCCTGGTAACTGTTCATTTAAGTCTGGGTTAATGCTGCATGTTTAACAAAGAGTACCTATTTAAAATTCTATGTTTAGACTTAAATTGTCTTAGAGATATGAACTATATTCTTAAAATTAGGCCTCTCTTCCTGATCAGTGTCTTCTGCTGATTCATTTTAATGGACAATGTACTAAGACTACATCACCAATCGGAAACTCAATGTGTTTCAAGAATTCAATTAGACAAAAAAAATCAGAAACACTGAAAGTCTATGCAATTTAATAATCTAAAAAAAAAAAAAACCTTCCACAAAGGAAAAGAACTAATATTTACTGAGTATTTTGTATTAGGTACAAAAGCTTCCTAAGAATTCTGGGAGGTACCTGGAGCCACATTTCACAGAGAAGCTGAGGACAGACATAAACGGGAGTGGCAGAGCTTGATGAGGACTCACAGTCCGTGCTCTGTTCAACAAACGCTTGATGCTGTCTCCTCCATGGTGAAATTATATGGTAAAAACTATATCTAGAAATACAACAAAAAGACCAAACACACCCAAACTATATGCACACAAAATCGATGTATTAGTTGTATGTTTCCAGCACTTTGTTAGGCAACATGGTCTCTCCCGCCGGTCTCATCTGCTATGGAGCTACTGCACGAGTGAGACCGGGAACAGCAGCAGGCAAGCGGACATCAGGGGATGCGGTTTAGAACATCTGCACTCCTAAAAATGCACATGGAATTCTTTCGTAGGTATCTCCAAACTCCAACCGTTGGTTCCAGCCTTCTCTTTCCACCTTGATTTCCAGCTCTCACAAGCTCCTCAAACCTCATGGTCTCTCCCATCTCCTGTTAGACCTGCCAGTGGGACTGGAGACAGGAAAGAAGGGGGCGGAACCGAGGAAAATGCCAATAAGCCCTTCTTCTGAAGCAGCCATGACAGCCTCGCTACTGAAAGTGTCGCCCGAGGGCTGCTGGCTGGCAGCTAGAAGGAAGGAAAATGGGAGGGGAAAGACATGACAAGGGCCAGGGGCTGAAAGGAGAATCAGAAGGAGGAGTTCCCTGGGGGCCCATCAGCACCAGTTCCTCCTCTCTCCAAAGAGGAAAGGAGAAACAAAACGCTTCCATTGTCCTTCATTATATCCCTCTTCAGCCCCTACCATTGTCTTGACCGTTCTTCCCTTCACAGTGTGCTCTCCATCTCCTTCTACTAGTAACCCCACTCCCACTTACAGGCCTACAGACTCCTTTCTACACCAGTCTGTGCCCCTCACCCTGGGTTCACTCCAAACCCCACTAGGAGCCACCACACAGCCTGCCGCCCTGTCTACAGCTCCTTTCCTCCAAGTCCAGGCCACAGAGGTGAGGCCCAGAAGACCAGGTGCTTGGCTCTGGGAAGGATATTTGCCCTTAGCATTCCAAGTAATACTTCTGAGAACAACTTCCCATTAAAACTGTTATGTTATAAACAGAGGCTAGATTATACATTTATACTCAGTACTATATGCTTCAGGTACATCACAGGTGAGCAAGCCAAGACACTCATGCTTTCATCCCGAATGCCTAACTCACAGACTGTTGGCACAGGACTTTGAAATCAGGAATGGGCCTGTATATGGGTAAAGGGAGCTCAGAAAAAGAGTTTCTAATATTATTTAACTGAAGCGTACTAAGTCAGATATGACTTCTCTTCCCAAATTAATCCCACTCATTACTGCAGGAGAACTAGGAAGCAGAGGATCAGCCAGAGCAACTACATAGCTGCTGGCTTACCAAACAACAAAAGAATGAAATCAAGTGAGACACAGAAGATGACTAAGCAAACTGCGCAGTGTATAAGCAGTACCAGTAGCTGTGTGCACGGCTAGCAAGTGGACAGGAAGAAGAGGAAATTCTGAGAAGAGATTCTGCAGAAGAGAAGAAATAGGTCAGACTTATTTCTTGGAAGACACAGGAAAGAATTCAATTCTGAAACTATATGGAAAGAAAGACCATAAAGACAGTAAGAACACTAGAAATAGAGACTAAAATGGAAATCGTTCAGAGAGGATGAAAGAATCAAAAAGCAAAGCACAAACCAGGATCCAGACAAAAAGGAAAATAATTTCCTAAATCAGTTAAATTTAATCATTCAGAGAATACAGGGAATTCATAAATATTCTCTCAAAATAGCATAGGAAATATAGAGAAAGTATGAAAAAGTCAACATAACTGATCTCAGAACATGTAAGCCCCACCCCAACCTGGGAAATATATAGGGCACTCAAGGAAAACCAAAGATCCTTTCAGCCTTCTAGTTAAGCTACTCCCATGGAGGGACCAACTATGCCCACCAGTAGGGAATCATTCTGGGGGTGGGAGTAGGTGGGAGTAGGGGATCATTCTGGGGGTGGGGGACACAGAGCTGAGGGTGAGCAGGAAGGCCACAGCTGTGTTACCAAGCAGCTTTTTTCCCCACTCTGTCCCAACTGAGTCTTTCATCCTGAGGAATGAAGATTAGCTAGTGTAGGACTGTGCTACTATTAAAAAAAGTTACATGCAGGTTTCACAACAGGGTGTAGGTTGGGGAAAGAGGGAAAAGAAGAGGCTGAACTTTTTACTGAAATTATAATACGCATACAAAAAGCAGACAGATCATAAGCACGAATGAGCTTCCACCAAGTGAATGCATCAGCACCCAGATGAAGAAACAGACTGTGACCTGTACCCCAGAAGGTTCTTTTGTGCTCCCGCCCAAAGTAACCAGTATGCTGGGCCTTTAGCATTGCCGATGAACTGTCTTTTGTTTGAACTTTAATTTAAAGGGAATAATATAGAGCAACAGTTCTCAAACTTTTGACTCATAACCCCTTTGTGTTTAAAAACTGATGATCCCAAAGCACTTTTATGTAAAGTACAGCTGCTGGTATTTATGTTACACACTGAAACAGAAAATCTTAAAACCTAAGAATATACAAAGACATATTATGCTATCAGAGGTGATCCATGCTATCACAGAGTGTGCCCATTATGGATTTATTGCCTCTTAGATCCAAATACACCCTCCACTGCCTGCTCTGTGATCATGCGACTGGCTCCTATAAGTATGTCGTCTTTGCAGCTGGCAAAAGGCATACATAAGCTTTGCACGGCACACACACGAAGGGACACTGCAGGAAGTGCAAATTTCCCTTCCTGGTTCCAGCACACTTTCGTTTTTCTTCTTCCTGCTTTGGCACTGCCTGTGGAGTGGGAGCCGCACACCCAGATGCATCATCCCCACTGAGTTTCAGCAGCACCCACCCTCTTAGGCACATTCTCAGTCTCTCAGGTACCTCAGCAGCTGGTTCCCAGTTTTGGCTTTCTGTACCCCAAGAAGCATGGTTCCTGTTTGCCAGTTCTGGCTCTGATCTCCTACTCATTAAGCCTGTCTGTCAGCCCTCACTCTGGAGGGTACTGCGTGCCAGGTCTCGCCAATGGTAACTAGCAAATTTCTCTACCACCCAATGAGCAGCAAACATGACTTCTCCAACGAGGTCTGAAGTCCAGCATCAGGGAGAAGGCTCCCTTCAACGTTTGTCATTCCCTGGTACTCTCGACCCTAGGATATACTTCATAACTGTCTTTACCCCCTCACAGTTAACCTCATTATATTAAAATTTTCTGTTCGAATTATTGTGTGATTTCTGTTTCCCTGCTAGACCCTGATTTACACAGCTTCTCAAACTCCATGGTGCGCTAGCTGAAGGGTAAGAGTGAAGGGGGCAAATCAATGTCTTGGTAACACTATGAAAACTTTTTGACCTTGCAGGCTCCCTGAAAGGATCATCTGAAGGACCTCCAAACGTCCCAGGACCACACTTTAAAAGAACTACCGATACAGAGCATATTCTTTTGTGCCTCAATTCTTTCCTTCAACACTGCTTGTATACCATCCATGCTGATATGGGCAAGTTTATTTTTACTGCTGCACAGTACTCCTTTAAAGGAATAGAAATGTGTATGTGTGATATATGGGTTCACACATACCGCCCCACATACATATATCATAGCTTCTTTTCTATTCTAATATTTATGGACATTAAGATACTTTCCAGTCTAGGCTACTATAAACAGTGCTGAGAAAATCACTCATGTACACATCTTTTGGTGACTGCATGTATGCATTTTTGTGTTACTGGGCAATAAGGTATACACAGGCTCAGCTTTAGTAGATACCAAGAATGGTTTTCCAAAGAGGATGTAGTAATTTCTACCATCACCAGCAGTGTGTCATAGTTTCAGTGTTCCACATACCTACCAACAGCGTCATTTCTTTGAAGGGAGTAATAAATTCTCTGAGTTTTAAAAAAATGCATAGCTTCATAAAACCACCACCACTTTTAGGAAACAGAACAGTTCCACCTCCAAAGAACCCCTTTTCTTATCCCTATATAGGGATATATAGTCTCAACCTCCCCTACACGTAACCCCTAGCAACCAGTATCTGTTCTCCATTGCTATTGTTTTGCCTTTTCACAAATATCCTATAAATGGAATTACACACCGTGTAATCTTGGATACTGGTTTGTTTTACTCAGCATGTCTCTGAGATTCACTGAAGTCCTATGTGTCAAAAGTTTATTTTTTTTATGAAGAGCGCATCAGAAATCTCATCTTTCAGTGTCTTCATTCACTAGCTGTTTCCAGTTTAGGGCTGTTATGAAGAGACTGTGTCATTTTGCATTCCTACCAGAAATGTATGAGAGTTCCAAATGCCCTGGATCTTTGTCAGCACTTGATACTATATTTTTTGGTAGCCATTTAAAGAGGCATAGAGTGGTACCTCATTATGGTTTTAATTGGCATTTCCTCGATGGCTAATGTCTTTTCCTGTGTTCATTTGCCATCCATATGGTATCTTGGGTAAGTGTCAAGTGTTTTGACAACATTTTAGTGCTTTCATTTTTCTTAATTGGGTTATGTTTGAGAGTTCTTCATATATTTTTGATACGAGTCCTTTGTTGGAGGTATGGTTTGCAAATATTTTCTTCCACCTTATAGCTCATCATCTCATTTTTTTTTTTAAAGATTTTATTTATTTTTTTGACAGAGACACAGCGAGAGAGGGAATACAAGCAGGGGGAGTGGGAGAGGGAGAAGGAGACTCCCTGCACTGCTCCCATGGCTGGAAAGCCCTGGCAACAACCCTAGGGACAAGGAGAGCAGAGAAGGGGAAAAAAGAAGATACAAATATGGGGGAGGTGTTTCTCCACTAACCCTTAAGAAACCCTGTTCTCATGCCTCAGAACAGAAAGAGTGTGTTTCTCTTGCGGGCTCTCCTTCTACACTTGGTACATACTTCTGAGTTTTGGAATGCCTTCAAGTACAATGTTGAATAGACGTGGAGAGCATTCTTTCCTTGCTTCTGACCTTAGGGGAAAGCTTTTAGTCTTGTACTATTAAACATGATATGACACTAAAAGCATAATACAAACTAATACATTTGTCTTTATCAAAATTAAAAATTTTTGTGCTTTAAAAAGTACCACTAAGGAAATGAAAAGACAAGACACAAACTCAGAGAAGATACTTAGAAATTATTTATCTGATAAAGGAGCTGTATCTAGAATATATAAGTAACTCTTACAGCTCTGCAATAGAAAGACAATCTGATAAAACATGGGCAAAAAATCCAGAGAAGTTTCACTAAAGATATAAGAATGGCCAATAAATACATGAAAATATCCCCAATATCATTAGTCAAAGGCAATGCAAATGAAGATCACAAAGAGATACTACTTCATATGCAGCAGAACATCTCTAAGAATAAATACAGGTACAAAAAAATGTTGGTGAAGTTGTGGAGAAACTTGAACACTCGGACATTTTGCAGGTGGGAATGTTCACAGTGCAGCCACTTTGGAAAAAAGTTTGCCAATTTCTCAGTTAAAAACAAAGCTACCATAAGACATAGCAATTAGGAATCTACAAGAAATATGAGAACATAAAGAATAAAAGAACAGTGTAAAGCTTGTTTTAAAAAGCTATTCCCTCCCCTCTCTACCATTCTGTCCCTGTAAGGAAACCACATGCAATTCTTTGACCTCTTTCTCTTGGTATTTACCTCCATAATTCTAAATACTCTATCTGAATTTTTATTTGCTGATTTTTTTCTAGTTCTAGATATTACATATTAACTTACTGCAGAATGTAAGGATTTATTTCCCTCCTATCCTCATCCTAACACATACAATTGCTACTCCCTCGAGGTAGTTGCATTAGAAATCTGGTTCACTGTTATTTAATATTTATATAAGGACTATGTAAAATGCTACTTAAAGCTGATTCGTACATTGTGAATACTTTTCCTTTTCTCCAGGACATTGCCTTCCACTTTACCCTAAGTTATTTTTGCCACTTTTCTTTATTTTCTATGTATCTATCACTAATTCAAATCCAGACTCTCAACAAATCGTTTAAATAGTCTCTTAACATGTTTGGAAGCATGAGCTGTAATATGAATGAAATCATCTTAAAGCAATCCCTCCTGAAGTTTTCTGGGCGGGTTGCCTCTGTGCCCGCACCACTGTGGTCCAGGGCTTTCCCTCTGCCATTCTCACCGGGATTCTACTGGCTGTCCTGCACACTGAATCTCCTGTCTTTCACATCCCATGCCCTTCTTTTCCCTGGTTTACTCCTTTGTTTGTCAGAGAGCACAGACTGAGAAAAGGATGAGGGGAGATGGGCAGGTTTTTGAAACTATACCATCACAACCACAGTGGACAGATGCTTTTAGTGGGAGTGAGTTACATACTGGAACAGAGCTGGAGTTGACTGAAAAATCTCTGGTTTTACACAATGAGTGAAAACATAAGTGGTTTCATCTATGTTTCCATGGACAACAGTAATTAAAAGATGGCCTACATAACAAGCATTCTTGTTATAAGTGAGTGAAAGAATTACTGAATTAACTCTAATGCATGAAATTCACAATGTGGTCTGAGTGAGTTTGAGTGCCTG
The DNA here is from genome assembly GCF_022355385.1 of Mustela nigripes. Classification (NCBI taxonomy): domain Eukaryota; kingdom Metazoa; phylum Chordata; class Mammalia; order Carnivora; family Mustelidae; genus Mustela; species Mustela nigripes. The sequence goes on from NW_026739509.1 coordinate 27,179, forward strand.
CCTGAGTGACTCAGCAGTGTTTTGGGAAATAGATTATTATATTTGCTTAGGATAGTGATCATCTCAGCAAGACTGGGCTTACCAGAGGATCAATCCACACAAACACCTAACAATTCAGGAATGTAGAACAATAGAAGTGCCATGATAATTACTATTTATATTATTTTGCAACTGTTAAATTCTCATTGTACTTATTTTTAGCCCTTTTAGGGCCTGAAATGGCATTACGAATTTTTACGCATTGCCTCACTCTATCCTCACAACAATCATAAGACAGAGGCACTGTTCTCCCAATTTTACAGATAAGGAAACTGAGGCCTTGGGAAAGGAAACAGCTTTATGCTAAGTCAAAGTGACTATGTGTATATAATCCAATTCTCTTCTCCATGTTCCTTTCAGCAATGATTTTTAAAGTATTTGTCATCCACTAAGTTAGCCTATCACTACCCTTTACCAACGACAAGTCAATATTTCTTAAGGTGGGCCACCTGTCTGGCAGTGTCTGGCAACATTTTATAATTTTTCCTCCGTATACTGCCATTCAGACAAGATCAATGAAGATCCTTCATACAAGTGATGGCAGAGCACAGTGATTAAGATTACACGTTTTGTCAATGATAGATTTCACTTGAATCACTTATTAACTGCACTTAACACAAATCATTTAATCTCCCCAAGTCTGAGTTTCCCCATCTGTCAACTGGGCATACTACTATTTTACTCAATTGCTTAAAAATGATAATGTGTGTAGTGCCTGGTACATAATAAGCACTCACTAATTGGTATTACTTTTTTTTTTTTTAAGATTTTATTTGACAGAGAGAGACAAAGTGAGAGAGGGAACACAAGCAGGGAGAGTGGGAGAGGGAGAAGCAGGCTTCCCACTGAGCAGGGACCCTGATGCGGGGTTTGATCCAGGACACTGGGATCATGACCTGAGCCAAAGCAGACACTTAACAACTGAGCAACCCAGGCGCCCCTTTTTGAACATCTGAGACTAATTACATAGGATGGAATTGCCACATTAGATGACTTGGAATTTGCCTCAAAGCTCCTTCCTAAGATCACACATTACGAAAGTTATTCTTTGATTGTTTTTCACTCTTCTTGACACTTGAACAATGTTATTCTTTCCCCCAGTTTCCTTCAGGAAATGGGTCCTTGGAGATCCTGCAATAGAGGAAAGGCTCCTGGCAGGCATAGGATGGTTGAGACACTGCCAACTATACTACCAGGTAAGCCCAAGACTTAGGTCAAGCAGGGCTTTTCTGGATTCAGAAAAGGGGGTAAAAAAGCTGCACTCTGGGGGCTGTCCACACCACTTATACTTCCACCTCTGTAAAGTAGTCTGAAAAGTACCTGTTGGCCAGCTTTGTTCATCTTAGTGCAGAGATAAATATACATCTCGTGTTTCTTGTTGCACATTTCATTATTAATCCGCTGCAGAAGCCAGTCAGTGCTTAGTAAAAAGAATGGGGTGGAAAAGCATGCTTGTAATGGCTTTTCATGAAACTCATACTTGGACCTAGAGCTTACTCTGTGAACACAGGTCTCTGTTTCCTAGGTGCCAGGAAGTATTCGAAGCACTACAAAGCCTCACAACAGCCCTCGTTATATTCCTTACTGTTCAGATAAGGATTCTCAAGTATAGAAAGGTCACTACCTCTTCCAAAGCCACAAAGCCAATAAATGGCAGAGCGAGACCTGGATTTAGCCACTATTGAGATATTAATGAGAAATTCATTATATATAACAAAAAGGGACAAAGGGGAAAAAAGTATAGACTGAGAAGCTCTAGTCTATGCATATGAATAATTCCAGAAGAATAAGCTGAGGGAATGGTAACAAAGCAATATTTAAGATTACAGCCAGAAATGTCCCAGAATTGAAGAATATGAATGCTCAGATCAAGAGTACATGATGGGGGCGCCTGGGTGGCTCAGTGGGTTAAGCTGCTGCCTTCGGCTCGGGTCAATGATCTCAGGGTCCTGGGATCGAGCCCTGCATCGGGCTCTCTGCTCAGCAGGGAGCCTGCTTCCTCCTCTCTCTCTGTCAAATAAATAAATAAAATCTTGAAAAAAAAAAAAAAAAGTACATGATGCGCAGTGAACACGTAGATAAA
>NW_026739510.1:0-2925 GCF_022355385.1 Mustela nigripes
CTAAACCAGGAATGGGAGAAGGCTGAGAATAATCTAGATTTACATTGTGAATTTCCCAAAAGGCTGAGGAACTAGGGAAGCATATGCCTCTATAACTGGTGGGAGGAGGGCAGATGGGGTAAAAGCAGTTTGAGAAGCAGTTCTATACTTAAGTATTTTTCTCCCATGCTGTGCCACTACTATCCATACCAAAGTCCAGAGACTTTGGAGTAAAAAAAGGTGCTAGATTGGGGGATGGATGCCAGACAGAGTTGAGTGTTGGTACTATTCAAAAAATTAGGGAATTAAGTGATACTACATATTCTGGGTACTTGGTGCCAAAAGCCAATATTTCCCACTCTGCTTTCAGGACAGTGACAACCTTTATCTTTCCAATACTGAAAGACTTTTCCCTGGAGTATGACCAGCCACAGGGGAAGAACTTATGATGTCTCAGATTAGACATCATTCCAGAAAATACAACCCTCCCCCATCACCCTATAGTAAAGTTCAAATTTGGCAAGTCACACCACACACTTTCCATCAGGATTTTAGCTCCCCTGAACAATCCAAGGATCACTGTATATTTGTGGCAAGTCTCTAGGTTAGAAAATGGAGAACAAATAAGACAGAAAAATAGCAACTTAGGGAAATGGAGTCCATGCAGAAAAAGAAAAAAAAAAAAAACATGAATATATTTAGAGAGACAAAACTATTTGCAACCATGAAATAAGAATAAGTTACTATCAATAAAGAACATTTCAAGAACAAAAGTAATCTCTTCAAAATTAAAAACATGGGAGCAGAAGTATAAAAAAAAGTATATTATAGAGATTGAAAGATAAATTTGAGGAGTCATTCAGAAAGAAACACACAGAAACCAGGAGTGGAAAGAAGTCCAATGTCCAAAAACAGCTGTTCCACAAGGAGACATCAAAGAAAACAAGGTGACATGGTCAAATAATTCAAGACAAATTTCCAGAAGTGAAAGGCATGACTTGCTAGATTGGAAAAGCCTATCTAAGACCCAGAAGAATGGATGGACATAGAGCATGTGGTCATTAGGGTTCTTTGGCCTGAGCAAAAACTTTCCAAGTTTGCAGAGAGGAAAAAAAAAAAAAAATAGGAAACCGGAATTAGAATGGTTATGCATTTTTCAACAGAAATACCAGAAGCAAAATGACAATGTAGCAATACCCGTAAGTTTCCAAAGGAAAATTATTTCCAAACTGTAATTTTATACCTAGCTAAACTAGGTCAGTAATAATGACATTTTCAAGACATTCAAGGTCTCAAAAACCTTCTCTTTTATACACTAAATACCTTTTCAAAGATGCTTGAGGAGAACTTGCTCCTACCAAGGAAAAGTATGCGATGCAGAATACAAGAGTTAAGACATTCAGCATAGGATGGTGTAAAGTCCGATACCCAGGGAGACAGTTAAGGAAGATCCCTGTCTGAGAGACGTCACCAGTAGTAGTAGAGGATACTGGTCCCGATTGGAACAGTGTGACTTAAGAGAGCTGTCACCACAGAGTGCCATTACATCATCTTTTTATCTGAGGACAGAATGGCAGGGTAAATCCGGCCCTGATTCTGATCTGTGTACTCCTGTCCTTGCCTTATGCTGGTGGAGTACCTGCTTGCTGCTTCATTCCCTGTTGCTTGGACTACTGCCCATTCCATAGGAGTGTTCTCTTTTTTTCCTCTCTTGGGAGATAGTGGGAGGCCATAGGTAGCTGGGGGCATGGGGGAAGGGAAGGAGGGGGAGAGACAGAGAGAGAGCGAGTGCACGAGCTGTACACCTTCCCTGTGTATATTTGCTGTAGACATCCGGTACGCAGCTCACACTGTATCCTCCCAGATTGTCAATATTTGGTAAACCCTCTTTCCAGAAACCAACTCATCAAATTTTCAAATGATATACCTAGAAGGTTGGAGGGATAGAGGTAAGAAGGGTGGAAGGAGAGAGAAAAAGAGGAAAGAGGAATGTTACTGTAATATGGAACACAATTTTAAAACATTCTCTAAATATTTGAATTTCATTAAGTTTTCAGTTATTTATGTTTTCAGTTACTTATTTAAGTTTTATTTTATTAAGTTTTCAGTTACTTATTTAAGTTTTCAGTTACTTATTTATGTTTTTATAACTACAGACAAAAGGGTCTTAACAACACTATTTTAAATTTCTTGATTAAATGCTATGTTGGATGATTCAGACGATCAGAAGCAGTGTTAGACATTTGTCTTTTCCTTTCCTACCAGCATCTGAACACCCCTTCTTTACCAGGTATCCCATACCATATGAATGTTAGTGAGAAACAAAACCCCATGGATCCTGAGAGAAGATGAAAGGAACAAATGTTCCCTCTCCCCATCACCTAAAACCCAGGGTTTTAGTCTTCTTACTGTCTTCCCCCCAGCCCTGTGCTCTAAAGGAGTGACCTAGACTGAGAGTGGTTAAAGAAACTCCTCACACCACAGTAATGGATCCCAGACCCTCTAGGGCATACCCTTGGCCACAGTCCCCAGGGCCTCGCTACCCTTGGTTTCTGCTTATCATCTATAATCTCCACTGAGTTCTTGAGCCTTCTTATTGATGCTGTGTTACCCATGACCTTTGGATAAGATCATTTCTGCTAAGTTTCAAAAATTAAAAAGAATGTAAAATGCAATTAATTCATAAGTCTTTCTAGTTTGCTTACATGTGGCATCTCTAAATTTTGATCTCAAACTCGGAAATAGTTTGTTGTATATATATAAAATAGTTTGTTGTATATATATATATAATATATATATATATATATATAAAATAATTAGTTTGTTGTATATATATACAACAAGCATCTTTGAAATATATATATATAAAATAATTAGTTAATATATATATATAAAATAATTTGTTGTATATATATACAACAAGCATCTTTGAAATATATATATATA
>NW_026739510.1:2935-29191 GCF_022355385.1 Mustela nigripes
TTATGTCCTGTTTTCCTACTCCATCTGACAAATTACCACCAACTTTATGACTGAAAAGAACACTAATTTATTCTCATAGTTCTGTAGGCCCTAAGTATAAAAATAGGTTCCAGGGACTAAAATCAAGCTGTCAGTAGGATGTCATTCCTTCTAGTAGCTCTAGGGGATAATCCATTCATCGTCTTTTCCAGCTTTGCCAATAAAGTGACATATTTACAGGTTCTGTGGATCAGTGCTTTGGTGGACCATAATTCTATCTACTGCAACATCCACAATAATTTTACACAATTATCTTTTTCTTTTCACAGTTTGCAAGTATAAGGTGACTTAAAAAAAAAAAAAAAGAATGCTTGGCTCCTGAATAATTTGCCTTTTAATCTTATAATTTGGAAAACCTAAATAAATAAGTACACAACCCAAAATTTTCACTTTAAAAAAATGTGGGTGATTTAAAAAAAATTCCAAAATGCTCTCTGAAAATAAGAAATGAACATTTATCATTTCAAACATTACGTTTGTGTAAATGACCACAACTTGACATAGAGTTGGCCAATTAAACATTGATACAGCACTGATTAGGGGGGAGTACTTTCTGAAAGTCTGGGCAGAAAGAAAAACAAAAAGGTATATTCCCTCTTCCTGAAGAATGTATCATTTAGTTGGCAAGATCACAAAAGAGGCCATCCCCTTAGTACTAGAGAAAATGGAGCCATTGGAAATTACAGCCGTGTAGCAAAGGTAATGTGCATTCCCACAGGTTTCTCCATCAGCTACTGGGTTGATGTGTACTCTGTCCTCTTACCATTTTAGAGGCTATTCAAATGGCTGTAAACATATACTGCCCTTTGAGGAGTTTAAAACTCCCGAGATTATAGACTTGATGGAATTTCAGTGGGAGCACTGAGCAAGTACACAGATCAATTACTAAAAACATATATCATAGCATGACCTTGTGAAGATGGTCTATCCTAAGGGGTGTGAGATATTTACCAGAGCATACCAATAGAGCATAAACCAGACCTGTGGTCTGCTCATATATGGGCAAGTCAGAGAGGGTGTATATTTTTTATTGTTGATAGGAAAACTCATATTTCCCAAGTGTTTTCTGTGTCCTACATGCTTTCTACATGTTTTCTCATGTTATCCTGGACAGTAACTCCTGTTTTAGCAGATGAGGAAAGGGGTGTAACTAAGCGCAGTGACTTAGCTAAATGGATCTAGGGCCTAAGTGGCAGAGCTGGGCTTCCAACCCAGGTTGGTTTGAGTCTTTCCGTGATAGTGCCCTATCTCAGACAATGTACGTCTCAAAGGTCACCCAAATTTATTGAGTCTAAATGGTCTTGAAGAAGAAAATATCTCACTTTAAAAAAAAAAAAAAAAAAAAAAAAACGCACAGGAACAGGAACCATCTTTTCTTTCTATTGTCTTGACTCACTGAGCCCAGAAAGAACAGATCACATTGTACTGGGCTACTGTTCTGATTCAAATTCAAGAAGCCACCTGAATGCCTTTTTCCCTGTGGCAGGCCAGGACATTTAAAGTTCTTGTTTTAGAATGAGGACGGTTTGTATAAGGTTTTTCTCCCTCAGTCTTGAGTATTGGAAGCCTTCAAATTCCCATTAGAACTGGTTCTTGATTTCCCAACTGGATAGTGACCAGAAGAAACACTATCCTCTCTGTGGACCCAATCCATTGAGTGGATGTCCAGGATAGAATTAATGCCAGTTCTGAGAGGGATTTTAGAGCTTATCCGTGCTAAGCGCCTCTGTAACCAAACCAACGTGATTTCACTCCTTGGTGAGTAGGAAACTGTGCCAGGTTGAGTTGTTACACAAAGATTCTATTTGCAGCAAATAAGGAGATCACGGAGAATGAGAATGATTTCCAAATCTGTGATTCCCTGAGCAAGGGTGGATGGATTCCTTTTATTTAGGGTTAGGATGAATATTTAGATAGAGCAGCCTTGTCATCATATGGAGAGGCAGGCATAAGGTCATGCATGCACCTTAAGGAAACATTCCTGCACACACATAGTATGTTATGAAAATGCGGCTTGTACTCCTCCTTGGGCAGGGATTTTAGCATTACAATGAGGTAAAGGTAGTTGTTGGTCGTTCTAGAGGTCACTCCATGGTCCATTTGCACAGGCACGAGTCAGAGGTTAAGCTCAGACTGATCTGAGTGGTCTGGACCCGTTGGAGGTTCTGTCCTGGCCGTCGCCTTCTCTCCAGGGGCAACATCACTTTATGTCTGCCTAAGAGATACACTAGAGAAATGAGCTTAAGGAAAAATGTGGGACCAAGGTCAATGAGTACTAGCAGGTGGGCAGTGAAGTTTGTGTGTGGGGTCTAGCTGGCGACACTTTGTTTTAATTGGTGAGGTAACTGGTGTTCAGGGATAGCCTGTGATTATCTGTGTGGATTCAGAGCAGGACACAGAGTCCAGGTCTCCTCTCTTCAGGCCAACAGTTCAAGAGTCCACACTTCCTCCTGCTTTTTAGGAACGGGAACTGAGAAATTCTTTCTTCATGTCTTCTTCTCTTTCCTTTATCCCTTCTTCCCTTCCCTTTCCTTCCCTTCTCTCTTCTTTTCTTTTCTTCTTCTTTTTGTTGGGTGCAGAGATCAGGGTGTGAGGGTGTGGGGCTCTGCTTCAAGGCAAAGAGGAGAGAAGAACTGGAGGCATATGGTCTGGTTATTAGTGACTCCCCTGTTAGGCACAGAAGTAAAATTCTTTCCCTCAAAAACAAACAAGTAAATAGGACCCTAACCTACTGTACTCTGGGTATTTAAGGCAAAGTACTCACCATCAGGTAATTTTTTAATAGTAATCCATGTAATGGCAAAGACTTATGAAATGAACTACTGATCTTGGGGGAAAGGACTGTGCGTGTGAACCTGTTCTATGAAGGAGTACAAATCACGTAGTGATTCATCAGAAAACCTACTCCATGTGGCTTTTTCCCCACCGACATAATACTTCAAGTCTTAAGAAAAATCCAGATTGTCCCTGCTTTTTTCCTTCTGTTCCTTTTTAATTTCCTTCCTACTCTTCTTTTTTCTATGAAATATGGGCTTACTTATTTTTTCTCATTAAGTCACTGTTGTGGGTTAAATTGTATCCCCCTAAAATATATGTTAAAATCCTAAGCTTTGGTATAGTGAATATGACCTTACTTGGAAATAGGGTCTCTACAGGGGTACTCAGATTAAGATGACATCATGCTTGGTGAGGCTGGTCCCTAATCCAATGTGTCTGGTGTCCTTATAAGAAGAGAAAGAGAAACACAGGGAAAACATAGTGTGATGGTGCAGTCTGAGATTAGAGAGATGTGTCTACAAGCCAAGGAACACCAAACATTTCCAGCAACACCAGAAGCTAAGAAGAAAGTACAGGACAAATTCTCCCCTAGAAACTTTAGAGAAAACATGTCCTTACCAACACCTTGATTTTGAACTTCTGGTCTCCAGAACTGTAAGAGAATAAACTTATATTGTTTTAAGTCACCTAGTTATGGCAATTTATTACAGTTGCCCTAGGAAAATAATGTAGTCACCAAACATTTCTAGAATTCCTGCTATAGCCAGCAGCATTGAGTGGGGTATGTGATGGGGAGGAGAGAAAGAAACAGGTGAATAGGATACAATTTTTTAGCCTCTAGGAACTCACAGTCTAGCAGCGAAGTTAGGAAGCTTTGTCATGGCCCCATCCTACCCACAGTGATATCCACTTTTCAGAAGACGCCATCAAGGACAGGTGATACCTATGGTGACATCTTTGTGTTACACTTTCAATGCAGGGGATTGATCCCAGGGAAAACTGTGAGGAGAGGAAATGTGAGTAAGTCTTTAGAATCAAGCAGTAATTTCAATTGGCGTCAGAGAGCTGAACGCCAAAATTTTAAATTACTAAAAGAATGATGGTGATATTGAGTGCTCTGTTTTGGGTTATTTTGGGGTCTGTGGCCAAGGTGAATAAAACTGAATAAATCAAACAGAAGAAGGTAGGAAAGTTCTCTCTGAAATACTTCTAGTCAGGATTCAAGAGGAAAATATGGTGCGGAGATCATTGGCTCTCAAGGACCTGAATATACATACTCTTTGACGTGAAAGTTTCCCTTTTACAAATCTGTCCACACTCATGCAGAATGCCTACCATTGTGATGATATCTGCTGTAGCGAAGTTTGGAATGGGAACTAAATACACATTTTAAAAATGGGGAAATAAATTATGGAGTGCCTGTACAATGGAATATTACGTAGCCTTCTAGAAGAATGACCCAGCTCTGCATATACAAGCTATGAACCATTTCTAATACATCTTTAAGTGAAAAGGAAAGAGACTGATACATATAATATGATATGGTTTGTGATATAAAGGTTATAGGTACAGGCTACCTGTGGAAATATCCAGAAGAAAATCAGCAGAGGAAAATTGGGGAGCTAGGAGACATGGGTGAGAATGAGCTTACCCCTCAGTATACCCTTTGGAGCATTTTGAGGTTTGCTTCATGTGCATTACATTACCCATTTAAAAAAAAAAATCACAAAGCAAAAAGAAAACTCAGCCTAACAAAATACTGGTGGTCTTGGTGTTGGCAAAAATGGCCCTTCTGCCCATCAATTCCAATCTGCTTGGCTTATCTCCTTTCGCTTGTTGGCATTTTGGATCCTCACTCTGGCGCTCTTGACTCCCAATACCCACCACCAGCCTCCTTTGTCCTGACAACCCACTTTAGACAAACTCCTCTGGCTTCTATCTCTGGCGCTTCTCTTGGTCATGGTGCCGTGAATGCTCTCTGGCTTGCTGGAGCTCAGCTTGCTGGAGCCCGCCAACTCCTGGTCAGGCCAGCCAGGTCACTAGACAGCATGTACCTGGCTGCAGACACTGCCTAGGTATGAGAAGGGAATGGTCTCCATGGTTGGTTGTCCATTGTCTGAGTGTAGTAGAGCAGCTGCCTCTAATGACATGTCACCCTTCGGTTGACCCAGAATATGTGGTTCTTTCATTCACTTATTTCCTCTTTGGTTGATTTGTGGGTTCTTTTGTTCATTCTTTTGTTTATTCAATACTTCTGAACCTGATAGATAATATTAGGGGTGTGCCAGGTGAAAGATTTCATAGCCCTCTACTTTCCTTTCCTCCAACCCCATGGATAATTTAGATTTTATTATGTCTTCATAGCATGAGATTTAATAATTAAAGCAACTGAACATGTTGTATGCAGACTGGCAGCTTTTGGGAATTACAATTAAATGACCTCCCTTTCACCCTCACCAGAAAGGATCTGAAAGGTACAACAAAGAGACATTTAGTTTAATGACATTTGCAGATGAGCCTTATTTCCCTTGGCTGAAAAAAAAAATTTTTTTTGAACCAGTAAAATCCTTTTTATTGAAGCTTTTTAGTGTTCCAGTTCTCCCAGAGGACATCTTAGGGAGAACAGTGAATGCCTGTAGGCAATTGACCACTTTCCATCTTCAGCCACCAGGGATCTTGGGTGAGGTTGGAAGTGCTGCCAGGAACTCCATCAATATTGAAAATGCCTCTGGCTTGATTAAGCTTCGGAAATACCTACATTGATCCTATTCAAATATTTATTGAACATCTCCCTCAGACAGGGTATACTAATTGACCTCAGAAAAGTCACCTTTGCCCAAGGCCTGAGAGGGGAAGGCACACACGTACAAGGGGCAGGAAAGGGAAATTCCCAGTGGGGTGACTGAAGAATGGGCTGGCTTAGCTCCAGGGAAGGATCCAGTGGTAAAAACCATTAGGTGCGCAGACACTGATAAGGCTTATCGCTCCTGTTATCAGAGGTGTTCTGATCTGAATGGTCATCCAGGCAGTAAAGGAAAGCTCCAGAGTGGCAGCCAGAATGGACCTCAGGAAGTCAATGGCTTTCATGAGTGGAGGAACCATGTTGAACAACCTCACAGAAAAAAGCAGCAGGTTTCTTGAGTTGCCTGCCCTATAGAAAGTGTTCTTTATTGAGTTAGTTTAATAGTATAATACAGACTCTGAGGACAGACCAATTACCTGGGTTTGTTTTCAGGCTCTCCCTGTAAGTTTGCTTTACTTCTCAGGACCTTACTGTCTTCATCTGTAAAATGGGGATGTGAGAGTCCACACCATGTAGGCTTGTTTGAGGACTAAATGAGTCAAGTGCTAAAATAGTAAAGTACTTAAAAATGGAAACAGTTATTTTAACTGTGCCCTTCTGAAAATGACCATGTCTTCCAATGAGTGGAATTATTAATTTGCCTAATTTTGAATTTTGTACTTGTAGGGGTAATAAGCTTTTTGTGCTGCAAAATACATTTCCCCCCTTTTGTGGCTTTTCTCTGTTGTCCTTTCGACATCACTTTTTGATCTCAGGCAGATGATGTAAATGACAACAGCCATGTGATTGGTCGTCCCCAGAGTTAGAACATAGATGTGTCTCTTAAATTCTAAGAGGTGCCATCATTATTGGCTTAAAATATCACAAAGGGGTTGCAACTGAAAATTCATGAGCTCTTGAATGATTTGTCTTAGTTTCTGCCCGTCTCATATGGAAAGTATCATTGAGGGGGTGCCTGGGTGGCTCAGTCAGTTTAATGTCTGACTTCAGCTCACCTCATGATCCTGGGGTCCTGAGATGGAGCCCCAAGTTGGGCTCCCTGCTCAGCAAGGAGTCTGTTTCTCCCCCTCCCTCTCCCCTCCCCTTGCTCTCTTGCGCTCTCTCAAGCTAATAAATAAAATCTTTAAAAAAAAAAAAAAAGTGTCATTGATAATGTTGACCAAATCATTATCTTTCCCCAAACCTGCCTAAATGATCTTTTCCATTAACCTGTGTGTTCCTTGTATTAATCAGTTGAAAAGAATTTTCTCATGTAATATAGATCCTTCGTGGTTATTCCACATTGTTTTGTATTGTATATAAGTTGACATTGCCTGAGGAGAAAGAATTTCCAGTTTGTCTTCAAAATCGTAACAATTAAGAATATTCCCGTCAAACTCTCATTTGCTGAATTTAGGCTGTCACCCTCAGCCTAAATTCAGCAAATGAATTCTTTCCATCCCTTCAGTACACCTCTTGGCCTCTGAGTCAAGCCTGAATAAGTTCTGAATAAATTTTATTTTTGCAATTGAATTGTAGTTTCGACCATATGGACCTATTCAGACTCTGTAACAATCCACTTCCGAATGATTTTCTGTCAATTCAGTTCAAGGTGCAAATCAAATGTAACCGTTGTGCTGAAAATAACTGTTGAGAGAAAAGCATTTCCCAAGTGCAAGTTGCAAATATGACTTAAAGGGGCTCCCTCTTCAAGTAATAATTTTTCACTGAAAGCATGCAGGGTCATGCTCCGCCCCCCGTCCCCCCAACCACGTATTTTGTTTCAGTTCCTTGAGCCAGCAGAGTGCAGTGGAGAAAGATCCCCTTTTCACAGCGGCCACAGGCCTTTCTGAATAGCAATGCGTCAGTTCTTCAGCGCAACCTCTAGGTGGCAGTGCAGCCCAAGACAATGTGCCTGGTCCCCTGCCTCCTCCCCTCCCCCTTGCTCTGGGTTGGCAGCACAGGTTGGATTGGCAGGCAGGGAAAATAATCATTAAAAATAAATGCAATCAAAAGAAGTAGGTTATTATAGTGGCACACTGGAACTGCTTTAGTTAGAAGTCTGTCGGCCTCCCGTTAGAAATGTCGTTTGGGAAGAGTTTACCACTTGGCTGTGGAAATTTACTAGAGGTTAAAAGTGACATTCTCTAGGTCTCAAACCTGTGGCCTATTTAATCCTAAGAAGTCTGATTTCAGAAGGTCGAGTGGCTTTGAAGTAGCACTCAAAGACACACAGATGGATTTGCTTTTCTTAAGGCAATTCGCAACTGTTTTTGTAACCTTGACATGTGCTATGACCCCATGACATACTGTGGTTTTGTTGGCCAAATGAGGGTGTATGTCCTTAGTAGGATCCTAAGATTAAATTCTGAAAAATACTGAAGTGTGAGGAGGGAAAATATTAGAAAGTGCAGCTTAGTTACACATTTCGGTTGGTTTCATAACAACCCCCACCTCCCACTTTAGCTGAGGCCAATCCTTTCTCCGACTCCTTTTGACACCGTGGTTTCTTCCACTTTAAAATGTGGTATCATGCTCCGTGAACATTATCATCCTGAGTGCCTCAGGATGTTTGGGTTACGGTATGGTAACAAGCAGCTCCCCAGTCTGAGTGATGTACTACCACCAAAATGAATTCCCAGCTTGTACAGTGGTGTAACTTGGGTGACACATTATCCCAGAAATTCTACCATCTTGTACCTGCACCAGGGGAATATGTGCCCTTAGGCTTTCTTTTCTATACTCTGTTCTGGAATGTTCACATCACTTCTGCCCCATTCATCGCTTACCACTAGTTTTGTGGATACACTCAACAGCAAGGGAGTGGGGAAAGTACTAGGACAGCATCTCAGCCTCCAGCCTATGTCCCTTCCAGCTCTGTATTTTCCGATTCTGTAATTCTGTTGGGATGTTATCTTATTTATATTTTAGTGCCCTCAACCGTCAATACCAAGTGCATGTTAATTCCTCAAAAACTAAATTTAATTGAATACCTTGATGACCTCCCAACCCCCCATCAAGGTAAATAAGGTTATGGAATCTTTTCTGAGAACCCTATTCTCCTTTTCTAGGCAAAATTAGTTGCTGCTTCTCTGTCCTTTCGTGGCACCTTGTTCATGTGATGGTTTTGCATTTGCCACAGTCCATTTTGTTGCTATTCTATCTATTCTGATAGAATACAGTCTCCTTTTTCTTTTTAAGGTTATTTATTTATTTATTTGAGAAAGAGTGATAGAGAGAGAGAGAGACAGAGAGGGAGAGAGCATGAGCAGGGTGGGGAGGAGGAGCAGAGGGAGAGGGAGAAGCAGGCTACCTGCTGACCAGGGTGCCACCAGATGTGGGGTTTGATCCCTGGACTCTCGGATCAAGTGGGAGGGAGGACAGAGGGAGAAGGACAGAGAATCTCAACTAGATTCCACGCTGAACATGGAGCTGGACGTGGGGCTTGATTTGAAGACCCTGAGATCATGACTCGAGCTGAAACTGAGTCGGACGCTTACCCAACTGTGCCACCCAGATGCCCCCGCAGGCACTCATTTTTATCCAACTTTGTATTGCTGATGTCTGAAAAGACACAAACAAAACAAAAGGATAAAAAACTTATTCTATGAAAAAATAATATTTTTGAGCTCTGTGTACTCAAAATAAGTTTTAAATGTGTGGAATATGCATCGGTGCCTCATCTCTTTCAATTCCTATAATAATTCTATAATGTAGATAGATGAGGAAACTGCATTTTGAATATTTATTTTTATTTTTTTCTTAAAGAATTTATTTATTTATTTGATAGAGAGAGGGGAGGAAAGCTTGAGCAGGGAGACCAGCAGGCAGGGGGAGAAACAGCCACCCTGCTGAACAGGGTGCCTGACTGAGGGCTTGATCCCAGAACCCTAGGATCATGACCCGAGCCAAAGGCAGACACTTAACCAACTGAGCCACCCAGGCACCCTGAGGAAACTGCATTTTAGAGTAGTCAAATTACTTTCCCAAGTTTATGAGGTAGAAAATGCTAAAGCTGAGATTCAAATCAAGGCCTCTTTGATCACAGTGCAGTACTTCTGAAGCGTTACGCTATACTCACTTATCTCCTGATGTGTACGTTTTAATATCAAAAAATAATTTAAAAAACATAATTATGATAGATTGAAAAGTTCACCCTGCAAATGGTGTGAACTTGAAGTAAATCCTCCCACCCCTGGCCAGAGATGTGGATTCTGTTTCCTACGTTGGCTCTACAGTTCCTGGGTGTATGACTGTTGGCGAGGCTCTTCCTTTGCCTTGTCCCAGTTTCCATATCAAATTGAGAGGTAAGTTCGGACCATTAATCTTCAACTCTATGCACTGGAGGTCTTGCTAAAATGTAGATCCAGGTACAGCAGGCCCAGGGGGCCCGAGCTTCTGCAGTTCTAACAAGCTTCCTGGTGCTGCTGTTGCTGGTCTGGGGAGCACATTTTGAACAGCCAGGAACTAGGTAATTGCTAAGGCTTCGTACTACCTGATTCCGCAAGTTGTTAGATGGTCTTGATGGAACTGCTTCTTAATTTATGTAATTGGCACAAAAATATGAAGCAATTGATCTGGTGGTCTTCATGTAAAAGTCCTTGATCATTCAGCCCAGTATTCATTCTCCTCCAGCGATAAATCTAGAGTTTCCCTGGAGATTTTCTCCAATTCTCAATCTTTGTGCTTCAATGTCTGTGATTTTGGGAGGCATCAGTGTTTACAATTCTCTGGCCACAACCATTGGTTCAGGGAATATCTTGAGGCAGATTGAAAACCAGTAGAGTATAATCAAATGTGTTCTTGGGAACACAGGAACAGAGTCAGAGACATTTTCCTGCTGGCCTTGAACTTGAAGGACTGGACTGCCACAGCCAGCTCACCTTATCACCAGGAGCATAATAAGGTACCCACACAGAGAAAATAGATCTAAGACAGAGGGAGAGAAACCAAAGCCTGAGGAAGTCCTTTGAGCTGTACTTATCAATGTAACCTGGAAGGCTCACCCATATGTGGTTAAGTACATTCATTAACGTGGGGGGTGGGGGGCACTTGCGTGCGCGCCCTTGCACTCATGTGACTGGCCAGTTTCAACTCTGCAGTTTCAACCTTCTCCCAGATAGGGGACTTGGGCCCTGGGACCAAGGCTCAGCATTGGAGAATGAGCCTGAGGGATTAATTCACGAGGACTCAAGGCCAAGCATAAAATACAACAGAGGCGTGGATGAAGCAGAGAGGTAGGAAATGGAACAGACAGGACCACACTAGAGAGTCAAGGCCACAAGTGAAGGAATAAGAATGGGACCTGTAGAGAGTCGTGGAGCTGCTGGAGTCTGGCTGTGGTCTTCCACGGGAGAACGCTGGCCTCTGTGCCCGATGAGGAAGGAGGCGTGAGATATGCCAAGGTGGGGGAACGTAGGAGGCAGCCTTGCTCTTTCAGGCCTTAATAAGGCAAAGACACAGACTACAGACTGGAATTTGTTTGGTCAGGAAACTGCTGCTTGCAGTGCTTTCTCTCTCTCCCTCCCTGTGTGTGTGTGATTATTTATTTATTTTCTGACAGAAGCAGTAATCTCAAATAGTCTCTTGAGACTGGGCAGCTATTACAGATGTCACAGATGAACTCCTCGTAGGATGGCCGACTTCACTTTGACCTGAGGCAAAGCTATTTAAATTTTATTAGGGAAGCAGGCCAACCACCCTATTAGACCTTTGGGTGATTAAAAGAAAATCATCCCATAAAATGTTCCGTTATATACATCTGTTAACTGACCATGGCTTCTTGATGAATTTAAAATATCTGAGAGTCAGAGAGCGGGACAGTAACAATTTATCTGAATCAGACTAAACACACTCAGTTTCGTGGAATATCATGGGATCTGGGTTTTTCCTATTTATGGTATTTCCTATTTCCTACTTATCCCTTTCCTTTCCCCCAGTTCCCCAAATATGGTTGCTTCAGCATATTTTGAAATCCATGTTCCCGTGATTGTTTTTGTCTTGCTTCAGTGACTCTGGAGCATTTATCCATGTAATAGCATGGCCTTCCGCTCCATTGCTTCTATAGCCCTCACGCCTCAGTGAATTTGCTTGATGGGATGCAGACAAAATGCTGCTTAGTATATTTTATGTATCTAAATGAATATTTATAGCAAACAAAGGAGGTAGACATTTTTAAAAAGATATAATCGTTTTGAGGTGAATGGCTAATTAACTTTTATCATATATAATAACATATTCGGCATACCCCTCATTTGCTTCACAGGACAGTATGTTGTGCCATATTTGACTCAAGGGTGGGTATTCACATGTTGGTTTATTAATAAGCCAAAACACACTCTAAAATATGATGGCAAGCTCCCACGTTGGATTATTTATTCTGTAGTACTCATTTCCTTACACAAAGATATGTGTATAGGGGTGTTCTGAACAGGAGATTTTTTGATTGGGGAAAATCAGACCAAAAAAATTATCCAAAGGACGTCCAGGCTTATAGAGGAATCTGATACAGGTGCTAAGAAAGAATGAGATAGAGCTATACTTGCTGACCATAAAAACAAAGAAAAATTTGCGATAAATACATAGCATAAACCAGTTCTTATTACAATGTTAATAGGAAAAATAATACATAACACTGTGAAGGAAACGGCACCAAATTGCTTTCACAAGAGACGTAAGATAATATGTTACTATCTCTTTAAATTCATTTCCATATAATTTTCTTGTGGATTTTATAATTTAAAAAATGTAGTAAATAGTCTTCAAAAAGGATCCCAACTTAATGTATATAGAAGAAATTCTAGTGTACCATTAGAAATGTGAGCACCAAAAAGTAAGCTGTAAGGTAAAATGAAGCAATTTCTACAGATGTGTACTGAAGAGAGGACTAGATGCTTCACAATGATAGAAATCCTTGAACTTCCGGCATGGCAGGGAACATAGCAACAGCAAATCCAACACATCATTTTGAAGATGGGGAAAATGAAATATTGGCAGGGTTAGTGTCTTTTCCGAGCTCAGGCAGTTGGTGCATGATGAGACGGTCATACACGGGAAGTTCCAATGAGAATCTTCTTTCCACTTTAAGGGTTGATGATTCCCAAGTTTTGAAATATGTCTGTCATTGCATTGGAAATCTAGCTAAGTAATGCTTTAGCTCATTAACTTAAGAATCCTAAAACACCTGTGTCCTCATTGCTTATATTTTATTGTACTGTACGATTCTGGTTTTGAGTGTGGGAAATGAATTAATCATGACTTTTCCTTGCAACCCTGTGAGGCAGTGAGCCCTTATTATCGTACCTTCATTTTCCAGATGAAGAAACACAGCACCAAAAGGGTAAGTGATGTGCTGTGGGTCACACACTGGGTCAGTGGCAAAGTTGTTAACAGTAAAGCCTGGGTTGGAGGGCTTTATCTCAGATTCATTCTATCCTTTTGCATTAAAAACGAGTTCTGAAAATCCAGGACATCTGCTTGTCTACTTAACAGATTTAGGAATTTGGGAATTCCAAAGATTCCATTTTTGTAATAGGGAAAAAGACAAAATTAAAAACTTAGAAAAATAGAAATATAATAAGGATATTAACAGGATAATCAACTCCTTACCAGTGAGCCTAAATTTGCGTATATGGAACCAATGTAGTACTTAAAAAATGCCCCTGTATAAACCATCTGTTTCCATTCTATGAGAAAGATACAGAAATGCTCTTTGTCTGCTTTGTTTTTAGAAAAATGTGCACAGAGACTGTAGAAGGGTTTTAGATTGGCCTATCTCACACTTGTGTGATGTAGCAATGAATTTGTTTTTATTGGATCATTCTGTGCATAAGAATATTTCAATTATGTTTTTCAAAATCTAAATTAAATCCTCCATTAATTCAATGGGAAAGAGTCAGATAAGGTGAATCACATTAGCCAGACTCTCCCGAGACTCTCACACCCCTGCTGAACCTATTGGGACTCTCAATGCATCAAGTAAGTGCACTTGTGAAAATTCACAGTTGTTTTTTTTTTTTTTTTTTCCGCTCTTTAGGTCTTTGGGGGGATTTTGTTTATAAATGCAAGTGATTTTAGTCATGTGCTTTCTTATGAAACACACACACTCACACTTAGAATTATTCTTTGTTGGTGGAATCTCCTATCCCCTCTACCAGGGCAGAAACCTGGTGATCAGAGAGATGGGGTGAACTTTGTGACAGTTAGCATCTTAGTTGTCTTCAGGAATTCATATGAATTTCTTTTATATTAAAAAAACTGACCCAGAGCAGTGGCAGCAAGTGTGCTTTCAGAATAATACAGCCGGGGGGAAGTTATTTGGGTACTGGTTTGAGTTGGGCTCCTAAGAGCAGTACTTTGAGTTGCTTCCTAGGTTGAGTATGGGTAGAGAACATGGTCTTCGGAGACACCAGTCCAGGTGACTTCCAAAAGGTGATGACTCGGGGCACCTGGGTGACTCAGTTGTTAGGTGTGTACCTTCGGCTCGGGTCCTGATCCTGGGGTCCTGGGATCTAGCCCCTCATCGAGCCCCCCATCGGGGTCTCTGCTTGGCGGGAGGCCTGCTTCTCCCCCTGCCTGTGTTCCCTCTCTCACTGTGTCTCTCTCTGTCAAATAAATAAATTAAAAAAAAAAAAAGTGGTGATGACTCATAGTGGAGACCAGCTGTGTCTGCCTCTGGGTTTCTCAGGAGGATACCCTCCCATGAAGGGAGTTAATCACCCTTTTCCTCAAGGAGAACCACTTTTCCTTCCAGATTGACTCTGTAGAAGCCTCCATTGGGAGCAGCTTGAAGCCAAAGGCAGTCAGGTGTAGAGGTTTTGGAATGCGCTGGTCTGAATTGAGTGACAAGGTGAGGGCTATTTGGTGTGTCTTGAGGGAGGGTAGCCAGTACCATAAGGAAGGCTGAGAGAGCATACTGCCAGAGAAGATGGGAAGAATTGGGGGAGGGCCGGAATTTAGACATAGGAAGTACATTCAAGGAATCTGTGTGCACCAGGGCTCGGGGGAGAGTACTCACCAAAGACCTTCTGCCTGGGCCTGTAATATAGAAAGGTTCTAGGTAGAGAAACGAGCATGAACCAGAATAGAAGATACACAGTTGTGGTATGAGACAGCTGGTTGTGACTAGAAAGATGGTGAACAGTGTGGGATAGTGACTCCAGAAAGGTAAACTCAGACAGATGTTGTTCCTGAAAAAGCAATTCTGATAAAAGTTAGTTAGAACCATTAGAGTGACTCATTTGTCTTTTGGCCAGTATTACCTACCACCTTATTAATAATTATATATGATCACATAATAAATACAAATAGGGAGGAGGACACATTTTTGTTCTGGTGAGCATCACTTGGCTAGTATAATATTGTTGCATAGCATTATCTATACATCTTTTTATGCTAATTATCTACACTCATTAGAAGGAGGTAGTTTAGGGGTATTCATTTTACAGGTGATAAAATGGCAACCCAGAGGGGCTCAGGCATTTCCAAAGCTACAGGGAAAATTAGTGGTGAAGCTAAGACAGGAAGCTAGACTCCTCAGCCCTGGGCTGACATTCCTCTCCACTGAGCTATACTGTCTAATAATATTTTACCCAGAATGCCTTCCCTGGAAAAGATATCTCTCCTTCCCAAATACGGAAAGAAAATACAGTCAGTTGAGTGACAGGGTCATCTGGTACTGATGCAAAAAGACTTTGGGTAATTTCTTGGTCCCTATCATCCTCCCTCTCCCAGCCCCACAGCCCCACACTCTCCAGTTTATAGAGCAATACTGAGCCCAGCTTAATAGTGTATCTTGTAAAAAGTCTAGATTAGATTTATTTATCCTTCATAGAAAAACCATAGTATTTCTTTTCTATAGGTCATAGCTTATCACATCCAGCCCAAGAAACACTAGATGAAATTATTATCTTATCTGGGCCCTGCAAAAAAAAAAAAAAAAAAAAGACATTGTTTTGAAACATCATTGAACTGGTCTTTTCTTGGTAGAGACTTGTCATTAATTTATGCATTTTTCAGGACTAGCAATCAAGCTGTTTCATGTTTGAGTGTACACTCTGTAGAGTGAATTCTTTTTGGGTATCACAAGAGAACAGAATTTAGAAAAATGTAATGACAGAGATGATTTGCTCTTCTATTTATTCTCTCTCTTTTGGGAGAATTTGTTATTTTAAAAAGAAGACTGTACTGCAAATCTATTTCATTCCCTTTTGATGGTAACCTTCCCTTGTACAACGTATCAAATTTGAATGGTACAAATTCCCTTCCCCCATCACTGCATAAACCTTTCAAGCTCAGAGATTCTAGCAGACGGCTGACAAAGCTTTAACTTTACTGAACCTGATGCTATAATTAAGGAAATGTGGACTTTGGAGGTAATCATTAGTTCTTCTGTGTGAACATCTAGCCTGGGATTTTGCCGCCTACCATGCTTCCTTCTTAATGACAATGTTGGGAAGCTTCCATATAATTGAAATTGTCCCCTTTGAAGAATTGATGTGTTAAGTGATCATGTAATCTCATGATGAGCTAGTAATGGAGAGATGAATAGAATTTATATACTGGCACAAAGTGGAAATTATAAATAGACAATCATACAGCAAATTTCCCTACCATTCTACAAGTTTGTGCTGTAGAATTGAAGTAGTAGGGGTTGCCCACTGCTGCATAAATTTGAGAAGATGCTTCTAGACTCTTTTAGGTAGATCATAAATTAACTTCAATCAAGGTCCATGGATTCAGCCTGTGAGGGTGAAGGACTATGGATGTCTTATGTGGGAGTAGGGGTGTGGCATGTATGCTCAGCTATTTCTGCAACAGGGTTGCATTTTGATCATCCCCCAGACTTGTTTACAGGTTTGTGGGTTTGGTGAACTTTGACTGGGGGAGGCTAGGCTTCGGTTGCAGACTACAGGCTGTGGTTCAGGTTGGGTTTGGGTCTTTTCCATGAGTTTCTCATCCTCCTTGGACCAGCAGCTATCCAGAGTCTGCTCTTCAAATGTCAAATGACAGGAATGCAAGACAGCAAATGGAAACAAGTGACAACACTAGAGTTCTTTATCCTGAACTCTCACACTGTCTCCCACACCCACAATTCATTTTCAGGTTACAGGGTGAAGCTCTGCCGGATGCAACAGAACAGGAATTCTGAGTTGCATTGCAAAGACATAGATGCATAGAATTATACCATGCATAATAATTGCAAATAGAGATTAAAACTACAAGAAGACCAATAATCTCTATTCCTACAAACTCCTCAGGTGATTCATATGACTCCCCCCCCTCGAGAAGTGTCAGATGTATTTTATTTCTTGTAGCCTCCTTCCCCACGGATTCACAAGTCAGCAATAAATGTCAAAACTATTAATACTGAATTCACTTCAAATGAAGATTACAAAATGTGCTATGAGGTAGGTATTTGCTCTCTGGAGAGTCTCGCTTATTTCTTGGAGATTTGTTTGTGAATATGTGTAATTAGGGCAGAAGAAATGTTTAGATTTTGCCTCATTTAGTCACTAAATACCTTTTCGAAAATACGTAGGCGTCTGTTGTGGAAGAGTCCATAATATCCGTACGCCCTTCCTGTCTTGGAGAGGAGAGAGAGAGCTGTCATCCCCTGAATCCTCCCCACCCCCACCCCCACCCCCGCCTTCTCCATCTGGATGTCTGACCAGTCAGTATTTGGGGAAAAGAGGCTACAAATGTCTAGCCCCAAAATTAACCCATAATTTTGTATGGGCATGGGTATGAATTTCCTAGAAGTTCAATTCTCTAGGAAAGAATTTAAGTACGCAATGCATTTAATATCAAATTCAAATATGAGCATATACAGTACTTTGGTTTGAAGGAGTCCTTATAAGTTCATATTCTTCAGCAAATTTTTCCATAAAGGAAAGGAAAAGAAATGTTAAAAACAAACAAACAAACAAACTCTATGTCCTTTCTGCCTTGTTATGATATGACCCTGCTGCGCCTTCCTGTTCTTGCTTCACAGTATTGCATTCATTGCTCAAGGGTGAGCATGGTTATCAGGCAGACTGCTTGATATAGGAAGTGCCCAGTACACCTTGAAAACATAGTCACTGAGTCTATATCTCGGTCACCATTCTGGGAATCTCTCTCAAAATTTAAGCTCTTAAGCGAGACCTTTAATCCACTTTATTACTACCAGGCCCCAAATTATTTATCATAATTTCACAAATGTTTTTGGATTTTTGCAATGATTTTGATTCAAATACATGGATCACAGATGGAGAAATGGAGGCGAGAAGCTTTGACCCCGCAGTTCAGCCCACCACACTAGGTTTGTGTTATAAGGAAAGAGAGATCATCTCTGCATTTCTGCCTGGAACAAGGCCCAAAGGAGAGCAAGGGGCACACAGGGCTATCACGCCGTCTTCAGGATCTGGACTGGGCACTAGAAAAGGCGGCTCTCTAATGGGGCACATGGTGGTATCACTGCAGCAGAATCATCCTTGGATATTTTGGCTGACACCTGACATTCTGGTGGCTGCCAAAGTGGAAGAAAAAATGGAACGTGTTTTGGGAACCCATGCAAGACATCTCTGAGGATGCCCAAAAAGTACTGGGAAGACTGAGTTTGTGTGTACGGAAGGAGACTTCCATGTTGCAAGATCTGTAAACCGGCGATTTTTGGCTTCCTAACCTATTTAGAACATTATATCCATAAATAGGTGTGGCCAAAGAATTCAGGTCACTTGTAAACTGACAGATACATTTGGCCAAGTATATATGAATAGCAGCTGTTGCTTCTTGGCCTCGTCCAAACAGTTCTCTGATGAGTGTGTGCTCAAAGGAAGCTCCTTGGCTCCTTGGAAGCAACTTGATTGTCCACTAAATGTGTGGCAAGTCTGAGGCCTGCCCCTCAGGCTGAAGCTCCAGGACAGACCAAGAGGCTGTCTTTATGGAAAGACAGTCTGTTGTCTGTGCAGTGTCTTGGGGTGGCAGTTTGCCAAGAAGTATCTCTCCAGTTGCTACAGTCCTATAGGACCCAGGAATGCAAGGCCCTCCAGTGACCTGATCTAGGCTTTTAAGAGGTGTTCCTTGAGTGGCCACTGCAAAAACTGGGGTGCCTTGTGTAAAAACCAGGGCACCAGCTGTGTGTAAATCTCCACTTCAGGAGACACTGCCCCTCTGGAGCAAGACGGAGAGAAAGCGCCAGGATAGCGTCCACGCTCTGAGGCCCCTGAAAAGGCTGACAATCAGCTCCCAGCTGGGTGCTTAATTAGAAGCCAGCCCCCCAGGTTGCAGTCATGTTGATTAGCTCGTAGGCCTTAAAAAAGGAGCTCCTGGACCGGCTACTTCTGGCTATGCTGTGTGCCATGGGGCTGGTAGCTGTTCACAAACTTTCTACCCATGAGCATAAGCCCCACTGGCCACCGGACCCAGAGGGAAGTACAGGTGTCCCCTGGCAGCCCCTGCAAAAATCAGGGGGCCAGACAGAGGTATGAACTCCTTTCTGGGGGGCACCCATCCTCACAATCGCCCCGGGAACTGGGACCTCCAGCGCCAGGCCATCAAGAGGCATCCCCTAGGTGGCAGCCGCAAACGTCGGAGGCACGACTGTGTGTACAGCTCCCCTCAGGCGCACTCGCGCTCCCGGGCAAGGGGGAGCGCCAACATGGCGCCCTCAGGTCTGCCCCTCACCCCCGTGGCGCTTCCGGTTCCTCGGGTCTGGGACATGTGTGGTCAGCGAGACGCCTGCCCCTCCGGCCGAGGCATGAGGTAAGCAGGTGAGCCTAAGTCTGGGCGCGAGACCGAGCTGGGTGCTGGGTCGCGTGGGTCCCAGGGCGCCAGAGCTCCTGGAGAAGTTCCTCAGATCGCTTCGTCTTCAGCGTCTTGACACGTGAGCCCCCATTGATTTTTAAAGTTAGATGTCTTGGGGGCGCCTTTCACGAGGGCAGCTCCTAAAAGTTGAGGTAGGCAACGTGGGGCTCAAACCCTTTGCTCTCTAGAAGCTCTAGGTTGGTTGGTTTGTTTTTCCTGATTATGGGTCTGTACACCGGGGTGAGGTTTAGGACCAGGTGGGTCCCACCCAGTCTCTCCTACCCACTTCCATGTGGTTTTCTTCTGCTTTGTGGTTTACTCAGCCAGCCTTTAGGTTGTTGTTGTTCTTTTTAAAGACTTATTTTCTTTAGGGGGGAGGGGCAAAGGGAGAGGAGGCAGTCTTTTTTTTTTTTTTTAAGATTTTATTTATTTATTTGACAGACAGAGATCACAAGTAGGCAGAGAGAGAGAGAGAGGGAAGCAGGCTTCCTGCGGAGCAGGGAGCCCGATGCGGGGCTCGATCCGAGGACCCTGAGATCATGACCTGGGCCGAAGGCAGCAGCCCAAACCACTGAGCCACCCAGGCGCCGCAGAGAGGAGGCAATCTTAAGCAGACTCTGTGCTGAGCCTGGAGCCTGTGGCGGCGCTCGATCTCAAGACTCTGAGAAAACAAGGATCAGTCGCTTAACCGATTGTGATACCTAGGCGTCCTCTTTAGGTAATTTTAAGAGGAAATTTGTCCATACCCAGCCGCCTACTGAGTGTGTCCGTGGGAGGAGGTGAGCTCAGGATCTTCCTACCTCACCATCTTGAACCAGAACTTAGAGTTTTATACACTCTTAAAATCATGCAAAAGCAATGGGCCTGCTGCCTACAGGTTTTTAGAGAACGTCCTAGGAAATGAACTTTTAAAGTACCATCAATGCTAAGATGTTATCCTAGAGGCATGAGACATTTTTCAGGGTTTTCCTAAGTGCTTCTTGAGACAATGGCACCTCAGTGATCGAGATTTGAACTCTTGTGATCTGCTTTAATACTGACAAGGTTATTCTAAGGGCTTTGTGCTTTCAAACATGAGCAGCATTTCATTACCCCAGATTTCAGCAGAACTTCTGAAATGCCAAGAGTTTGCCTGCTGTTCCCAGCCTCAGTGAAATATAGGCCGGTCCAGCAGGTCGGAGGACCTTACCTTTCGGATTTGGCCCACAGTGAATGAATGTAAAATGCTTAATCTTTACAGCCAGAGAATTTGAAATGGCCTTTCAGTTCATTAATTAGTAGATGCTTTCTCTACCTTTGACTACCTGGAACTGAGGTGAAGGAGAATTTGCCTACTTTGTGGGGGGTCCTGGGAGAGCCATGGTCAATCACCATGCATTAGAAATGAAAGATTGCAGAAAAGATGATTAAAGCCCCAGTGGCTGCCTTCACAAATGAACTTCAGGAGAAAAAAGCAGTTTAGCGTAAATGTGGCAGTTCTTCATATTGGAGCTTGATGAAATTAAAGGCAATGCCAGGTCATATAAACCGTTGTTGAATCTTTCTTTTATTAAAACTGGGCTAAAACAAGGAGTAGAAATTTGTCAGGTGCAGTAATTACTTTGGTACTTCACTGATGAAAGCTCTCTTGGGCAAATCCCTCCTCCCATCTATTTTCCATTTCCTCCTGGTTGTACTTTCAGCTGCTAGAAAAGAATAAATATGAGCCGAGGAGAGGGCAGCCTCCCAGCCTGTTTATGGATTAAGTATTTCTAAGGGTAATCGTCATGGTGGTCTTCTCAGTCTTTCATTTGCCCTGCATTACTACCCTGAGAAAATTTCTAGATTATTTGGTCCTAGAAACAATACATGTTGGTGGCCACAGAAATGGGTTGGGGTGGGGGGGGGGGCTCTGATGAGAAAGCACATTTTGCATGTGAAAATCCTATAGTCTCTGTATTGTAGCCAGGGTGGGAGATGGAAGGAGGATATTGGGGCATTAATAGCTGGATAAAAGGAACTACTGAGAAAGAAATGGATAGTCCTACTGTACAGTGTGGTCTTTGAAGCAGCCTAAATATTACCTAGAAGCTTGTTAGAAATGCAGAATCTCAGGCCTTACCCCAGAGGTACATAGTCAGAATCTGCATTTTCATGAGATCTCCGGTGATTCTTGTGAACATTATTAGTGTTTAAGAAGCTCTGGTCTATGGGCATCCCTTGAACTGGGTGTTATCAAAGCTAGGGAGATCTTTAAAACCCAGAGGACAGTCACAGGTTCTCAGAAGCATTCGCAAAAGGCATGGCCATTGAAGGAATCACACATTCAGTGCTGTTAAGGTAGAAATCAATAGCTATAACACTACCAAGTTACATGAAGTTGTTGTAGTCAGGGCAATCGAGCTCTTTCCTCTACTGACTGAAATCTGTGCAGTGTAGAAAGGAGTTAAAACTCCTTGCAGTAGATCTACTGCTTATCAAGAGAAAGGTGCTGGGTGGCCCAAACAAGAGTGGCACAAAGGAGTGTCCGATATGGAGCTTGCGGAGGTGAAGAGCTACAAGACAGGAGTGTGGCTGAGGACAAAGATTGGTTCCGGATCGCTTTTTGCTAATAGCACTCCACGTGCACAAGAAATCCAGATCCTGGTAATCCATGCCAATTCTTTGTCGTTCACTGAGTGTCCTCTGTTTACGTGTGTCCTTAAATTAACTCTTTCATAAGCTGTACATAATTTGCTCACAAGTGGGTTTTGTTTCTCAAGCATGGGGTCGGTTTTCCAGCTCCACTTTTATTGGCTGTGTGACTTTGACATCCTGTATGTAGGAGCCTCATTTTGCCTAGGTTTCTTCAGCTGTAAAATGAGGATAACAGTTATCCCCTCATAGGCTTGTTTGAGAATTAAATGAATTAGTACATGTTACTCTCTTAAAAAAGTGCCTGACATGTAGTGAGGGCATAATAATTATTGGTTATGATTACTGTTTATGAAGTCCTCAGATAAAAGTATTTATTCAGGTATTTTAAGGAAAGGTAGGGAAACCAGGAGGATTTATTCAGCATGGAAGTCACTCTGCTAGTACTCAAGGAAGACAGGTCCCATCAGTCAGACCTTTTATTTTAAGGTGCTCCCTACCTTAAATGTAGGTAATAATATAAAAATTAAATAGGATTTTAAGTAGTCATAAATGGACTTAAATGTATTTTCATATAGCCAAGATTGAACTCCTTGGAAATTAGAAAAATCCATCCTTCTGCTTCTGGAAATCTCATCTATTTTCTTGGACCTGTTCACTTCTTTTTTTTTTTTTTTATAGATTTTATTTTTTTTTATTTATTTGACAGAGACACAGCGGAGAGGGAACACAAGCAGGGGGTGTGGGAGAGGGAGAAATGGGCTTCCGACCGAGCAGGGAGCCTGACGTGGGGTTCAGTCCCAGGACCCTGGGATCATGACCTGAGCTGAAGGCAGACACTTAACCACTGAGCCACACAGGGGCCTCTAGTTTCAGTTACTTTGAAAGCCAAACCCACATTAGTAGTTTTTGGGTAAATACTAGTAGTCAAAGTAGTGTGGCTGAATTTGATTCTTTAAAAATTGAAGAATTGAAGTTAATGTGCACCTATATTATGTAACAGGAATACTAGAATACAATTAAGATATGGTAGAACTGTGAAATATTTAGGATCAGCTGGAACTCAGTAAGAATGAGATGTTTGTTCTTTAAAACAGCTTTAATGAAAAAGTGTTTCCCCCACCTACTTCGTGGCAGATGACACGTTTTCTCCCCTTCCTTTCCTATTTCTTTTTTCTTAAAGGGCATTTCTGCAAGGAAATGTCATTAAAAACACAATTTGTTGAAGGTGAGGGCAATAATCTCAGAAAGCAATGCATTTGAATAGCTGCCCTTAGAGGACATAAAAAAATGTGTGAAATAAATAAATTTGACCCATGTTATAGACTGGATGTCTGAAACTATTCTTTCTGGTTGTGATTCTGGTCTGACATTGTCATTTCTTGTCCTTTCCTTTTCTAGCCCTCTGTGTCCTAAGTGTGAAATAGGGACTAAAATATAAAACCATATATTCAACCAAACCTCAAATCATAGGCCTCTATGATTAGAACCCTGCACAAAAGAATTACCAAAAGCATTTCTAAACAATTAGTTAAATTTCACCTCGTTTAGGAGAATTAGGGTCAGGAGCCAACATAAGACCGCCCTGGGGAGAAATGCAAGCCTTCCTTTAAATATACCAGTTTCCTGGGTTAAATGTAATTCCTGAGAATAATTTCGGATTTTCCTTCAGTCTGGGGCCATGTAGGTCAGCCTTTTTGTTATATGGATTTCTGTTTTCAAAGGAGACTTCCTTGCATCTGCTTTCTCGGTGCCATTGAAGATGTTGACAATCTGCAAAATCAGGAGAAAGAGGTCTTTGGGATGCTAATGCATTACATACCTAGTCTTGGCCCAGGTGGCCCCGGTTTGGCTTGGCAAGAAGGACATGGCAAAGCTGCAGGGAAGTTCTGAGCCAGCAGGGATTACTGTAATTGAATTCCTGGGCAGCACCTTGTTGCCTTCCAGCCCAGGCACACTTCTTTGCCTTTTTTCTATTTTCTTTCTGGCTCCCATAAGTAATCTGCAAAGTGGACAATTGGCAGCCAGAAAATCAATTGGCTCTTATATCTCCTCTAATTAATTTCTCATTGTCAACTACTCACAAGGCATTTGTAGGCAGTAAACTGTTCTACCTGATTTTGATGGATGACAAAGCAGAGATGAAGGGTGGAACATCAGGCCCAGTGCTGTAAGCGAGAGCCCTCCATCTGGACTTCCTCTTCTGTGTGCATAGGGGACAATATTTTCCTAATAACAAGTTATTACTATCAATAGTAATTATTTAGAGTTATGTTATCTTTTTTGAGCTCTACTTTTATTACATTTTAGTGTTTTTACACAAACAAACCATGGGCATTATAGACAAGTAGAAAATAGGGTAGACAAAATGAAAAGTAAAATCATAAAGTACATGAACATTCTTAAGGCTTTGGAACGTGCCCATGAGGAACACAGCAGACACAGGTGCTCAGGAAATATTTGATGTAGGAGTGGAATATTTGGAAAATGGTTCTTTTTTCTACCTACCAGCAGATTAAGAGATCATCTATTTGCCTTATACTTGCCAATGCTGTTCAGTTCTTTTCATTTCTTAAATTTAAAACTGATATATTCTTACTATGCAGCTATGAGAATGGTTAAAATAAAAATACTGAAAATCCCAAATGCTGGTGGGAGTGGAAACCGATAGGAGCTCTCATTCATTGCTGGTGGGAATTCAAAATTGTGCAGCAATTTAGTTTCACATAAAATTAAGTATATACTTATAGTAAGACTTAGCAAACACTTTTAGGTATCTGTCTAAGAGAAATGAAAGTTTGTGTTTCCATAAAAATCTGTACACAAGAGCACCTGGTTGGCTCAGTGGGTTAAGCCTCTGCCTTCAGCCCTGGTCATGATCCCAGGGTCCTGGGATTGAGCCCCACATCAG
This sequence comes from Mustela nigripes, assembly GCF_022355385.1. Lineage (NCBI taxonomy): Eukaryota > Metazoa > Chordata > Mammalia > Carnivora > Mustelidae > Mustela > Mustela nigripes. Next base: position 27,844 of record NW_026739510.1, read on the forward strand.
ACTCTCTGCTCAGCAGGGTGCCTGCTTCCCTCTCTCTCTCTGCCTGCCTCTCTGCCTACTTGTGATCACTCTCTGTCAAATAAATAAATAAAATCTTTAAAAAAATCTGTACACAAATGTCTATAGTATCTCTTTTCATAATTGCCCCAAACTAGAAACACACTAAATATGCTTCAGTGGACAAATGGGTTAAGACACTTTGTCTATGTGATAGGACACTATTCAGTGATATAAAGGAACATAGGACTGTTGCATGCAACTGCTTAAATAAATCTCACAGGCATTATGCTGAGTGAACAAAGCTGACCTCGAAAGACTGTGTACTGCATAACATTCTCAAGGAATCAAAAACCATAGTGATGGAGGGTAGATCCATGGTTGCCAGGGGCTTGGGGTGGGGAGAGTGTGCAACTAAGTGAGAATAAAGGGGGAGTTTTTTAGGATGTTACGGGACTGTCCTGTATCCCAGTTGTGCTGGTGGTTCCATGAATCCATATGTGTACTATAATCCATAAAATCCTACATCAAAAAACTAATTTTATAGTGTGATAGTTTTGTAAACAAAAAAATAATACATTCTTATTGAAAACTACTAGACAATAGGGAAACAAAGGTAAAATAGAAGGTCTTCATTCCTCAACTCCCTAATTCATACCTGGGTGTGTATTCCTTCAAAGCTCTCTATGCCATCCTGTGACCGGCTTAGTGTCCTACACATCAGTGCAGGAGCCACATGGTCTCAATTTGTGTCCAGCTCCTCCACTTACTCATTGTAGCTCTGTGACCTTGGGCACATTACTTAACCTCTCTGTGTCTATTTCTTTATCTACAAAATGTTTCTTATAACTGTGTTGTAGGTATTTATATAACAAGCACTTGTGTTTGCACTTTTACTACACATACTTATTACATGCACACATAAAAGATTTGTATTATTTAAATACTTTTGATGCTGTCCTTTGTTCCTTTCACATTATGTTAACCTCTTTCCAGGTCTGTATATAAAGATCTTGCCTACCTCTAGGAGATCCAAAGACTCCATAGTAGTCTATCATATGAAAAATTATATATAATATTACATTATATAAAATATATCTAATACATTTAATATTAATTTTATATTCTATATTTTGCTTAAATATATATTTAATAATGTTCTTATGGATGAACGCACCCTCTTAAACTGGTTTCTTTCTTTCTTTCTTTTTAATTTTTTGTTTTTTATAAACATATAATATATTTTTATCCCCAGGGGTACAGGTCTGTGAATCGCCCGGTTTACATAGGTCACAGCACTAACCAAAGCACATACCCTCCCCAATGTCCATAACCCCACCCCCCTTCTCCC